>NC_079438.1:58443846-58526346 GCF_903798145.1 Danio aesculapii
GATGTGTTCATTACAGATGTTTTGTTTAGCTCTTCTGCAATCTTTCGTTGAGGTTAGGGAATTTGTAACTACTCCTCATTTTATTGTTGTTTTAACCTTTACAGCTAATTAGCTAGCTTGTACACAGAGCTGGGTAGATTACATATGACGTGTAAACAGTTAATGATTGCAAATCGCATGACAGAATTTGAAGTCAGTAATATAATCTCTGAGATTACACATTTATGAAAGGTAATCTGAGTGCTTTGGATTTCTTTTGTGCTAAATGTTATTTGATGTCACATATACTGAAGTAAGATAATTTTATACTATTTAAACAGATAGAAATATATATATCTTCATTCATTATCTGCAGCAAAAGCCTGAACAGCTTCTGTTTCAAGTGCAATGAGGAAGAGTTAATGCTTCACAATATTTACATTAATATACCTCGCTGTTAGTGTTTGCTGATAGTAACAGGAAAACATAATCACGTCTTATGACTTTAAAGCAATTACTTTAAAAACAGCTAAATTGTAAAAAACTATATTGAAAAGCATGAAATTCACAGCAATATCACTGCGACATCAAATATTTCATCCTAAAAATACTGGAACATAACAGTATTAATGAAAAACAGCAAATATTGCAAATAGAATCACTAGTTTGATTATTAATATTTAAAAAATAGCTTAGTCTAATTACTAGTACTTTATTTTTGTAATCTGATTCATTCAGAGAGCAAATAATGCATTGCTATCCAGCTCTGGTTACAACTAGACCCACACAGAATCTGCATGCAGAAATCTACATATTTTTGAGCTCATCAATTAATCTGTTTATTTACATCTGTAAATGTGTAGAAATATATATATATTTATTCAGTTTGTATAGAATAATTTTAGCAATCTTATTTATTATATTAATATAATATTAATTATATTATATTATTATATTATATTATTTATTTATTATTTTTTATCTTATTTATTTATTTATCTTATTTTTTTAATTTTATTTTACAATACCATTTGTATAATATTTTCTCACGTTTAGTTGGTGTAATATTTTCTCTCTTGTTTCAAACAAATGGTTTTAATTGTAATTTGATTATATTTTTTATATTTATTTATAATTTTTTATTTTATGTGCTAGGTGTTCAGCTCCTACACTTTAAAAATCGTACCATATAAATCCACATGTTTTTTTATTTTACAAAATTCTGTGTAGAAATAGGGGAAAAAGTCAACAGATTCTGTCAGGCTCTGGATATAACCCATCATATTCACTGGCAGCAGCACAAGTTCAGTGTTCACGTGTTTTGGCTAAACATTGACGCATGTTTATGCGTATGCAGTACATCTCTAGCCTGAGGGGTTCGTGTACGTTGAAAGATTTGTTGCAGCTGTGTGCAGATATCTCACATTATAAAGGTTGTGGGTCATATTTGAGATCCATTTTCTAAGACCAAGGGTTAGGTGATTGACACGCTTTGTGTTAGACTTTTTAATTTAATAAATTGGTATTTTTGGAGCTTGGGTAATGCCGCCTTTTTGATTATATTAGGTGATTATCCCCACATTTATATTTGTATGTTTTTCAGATTTTTTTAGGGCTGAACAATATATAGTTGGAGCATCGATATCCCAATGTATGTGTCCACAATAGTCACATCGCAGGATTAGATTATTTATTAAAGATTAAAAGATGAAGATATTATTAAATATTCATTCATTCATTTTCTTTTTGGCTTAGTCCCTTTATTAATCTCCACAGCGCAACAACAGTATGAACCGCCAACTTAGCATATGTTTTATGCAGCGCATTTTATCCAGCTGCAACACATGACTGTGAAACATCCATACACTCATTCGCACACATACACACTACGGACAATTTAGCTTAGCCAATTTACCTAGAGCGCATGTGTTTGGACTTGTGGGGGAAACCGGAGCACCTTTAGGAAACCCACGCCAACACGGGGAGAACATGCAAACTCCACACAGAAACACCAACTGACCCAGCCGGGACTCGAACCAGCAACCTTCTTACTGAGAGACGACAGCGCTACCCACTGCACTTCCACGCCGCCCATTAATAAATATTATTGCATGAAATTATTTATACAGTAATGACCATGTTAGTTTATGTTTTATTGTTCAATTTATATATTTGAATACTGTTAGACTCCTCAGAAAACCATACAGCACTGTTTATTTGGTTTGGTTTTATTTTGCTCTTGTATTTATTTAGGGAGGCACAGTGGCTCAGTAGTTAGCACTGTCGCCTCATTGCAAGAAGGTTGCTGGTTCGAGTCCCTGCTGGGCCATTTTCATTTTTGTGTGGAGTTTGCATGTGTGGGTTTCCTTCGGGTGCTTCAGTTGCGCTATAGGTGCTATAGGTGAACTGGGTAAACAAAAATGGCCGTGGTGTATGAGTGTGTGTGTATAGATGTTTCCCAGTGCTGGGTTGTGGCTGGAAGGGCATTAAACATATGCTGGAATAGTTGGCAGTTTCATCCGATGTGGCGAACTCTAAAATGGTGATTAAGCTTAAGGAAAATGAATGAATGAATTTATATTTGTTTGTAATTGATTATATTTTATACAGATGCACTGCATAGAAAAAAACTTGATCATCACAGTCGATCTAAATTAATTAAATCTTTCCAAATAGAGCTATTTAAATCATCTGATGAAAATTATATTCATACTACATATATATATATATATATATATATATATATATATATATATATATTGCAGCAAAACAAAATATCCCAATGCCAGGTTTTTCTAATATCATGTAGCCCTAGTTTTTATGTCTTCTTAATGAATCACCCCATTTACACCTGCAATCAGCGTGTATTTATGTATCTGATCACAGCCACAAAACAGACCTTTTGTCTGCATGTCATGAGAAAGTACAATGACAAAATCTGATCACGAGATGCTTTTGAATGCATGTTAATACCAAGTGGAAATAATAATGTGTCTCAACTGACCTCTAAATATCAGGCATAAAAAGGCCTGAATGTACTAAGAGATGCTTTCTCTCATTTGTAGTCTAAAGGCCCCATGTGTGTTTACATCACCATAAAGTGATCTATATGTGCTTTAGAAGTGTTTCTGAATGTGACAGTTTCACGCTTCAGGCCTCTGTCACTAATGGAGCTGGACATCGATTGCTTTTGCTCTCGACTGGCCAAAACCAGCTCAAACTGAAGCTAGAGGTTAGTTTAACTATGTGAAGCCTGTTGCATATACACTTGAAGCTCAAATGCCTCTAAATTAAGAGTATGATAAAAACTGATGCATGCAATCTACTATATGATGTCTGATTTATGGTTCAGACAGTTTTTAGGAAGTTAAATATTCATTGAGCACATACACTCAGAAATAAAAGGTGTAAGTGTGAGGGAACGTCAATAATAAGTGCTTTTAAAGGAGCAATATGGACTACTTACTTTAGGTATAAATGTGTACATTTGGTCATTTACTTTGCTTTATCTCAGAAATCTGATCCATGCAAATATATGCAAATTACATATGTGACATGCAAGTTCATATCTATATGTCATAAATCAGTGCTTCCCACACCATATACTTTACTGGGCGGGCCGCCATGTATATTTACGGCCGCCCAAGTGTATTTGGTGGTGATACATGAATAATACTATATTATCATCCTTTTACACTTTTGCATCCGCTCAATAAAGTCAAATATAGAATATTGGGAAAATATATTTTAATGTTTTTCTAAAGCCCCTCCAAAAAATCTTAAACCATGTCCACTTCTAGCTGTTCTTGGGATATTTAGTCATTTAGAGATGTTTAATAAATATGAAAGACAAGCCATGTTATTTGGTATGGTAATTGCCAAAGGGTGATTTTGAGGAATGTGGAAAACTGAATCTGTACCTAAATTTGGTATGTGGGGTAGAGATATCGTAAACATGCTTGCTTTGGAGAGGTTGAGATATGTCAATAATGACAAATTGCAGATATTTGATAAAACATAGGGACAGATATTAGAACACCTTAATGCATTAGGAGAAACGCAAGCTAACCAATAACCCCTTTTAATAATAAAGTAATTTAAAGATTTGAGTGTATTCACAGTTATTCACTATTTATAATCTATAATATTCTTAATAATGTGCCCAAACTATTATTTGACAATAAAACTATAGTCAGGATAATGCATTTTTTCTGGTGATAAACAACATAACGTTACTCTATAATTGCTGTTATTTATGCATTTACCTGACCAGCTAAATATATTTTGCTTTCATGTGCATTTGTCCCTCTGTGTTCGGTTGTTTCTGTCATAGGTTAGTGTTTTTATATGTATTGTATTTTATATGCATTATATTGTAGTGTATTGAATTGGGTGTTTTTTGTTTTTTGTTTTTTTCCTTCTTTATTTTGTTGTAGTTTTATAAAAGCAAAAAGCACATAAATAAACGTTTTTTTAAAAAAGAAAGTCGAACATTCATGATCGATTAACCAGTGGAAATCTTCTCTCGCTCTGCACGTTTCCTACTGCTGCTTCTTTGTGCGCGAGACCTGTAACACTCCCGCAGTACAATCTCACATGCTCTGCAGACCCACAGAGATGTGGCAAAATGTGTGCCGATCGTAGTTTCTGAATCTCCTAAAATATGTGGGATTCGGCTTTCGCTTTGTATATTTGTCGTTATTTTGTCTGACTGCGCTGCGCCACAGCTGCAAAAGAAACATTAATCGATTAATTATTTCATAATCGACTCAGATAAACTTTACTATATACTCGGAGAGAACAAACTGACAGCTATACTGGCTGCAAAATAATTGTACACCAGTAGAAATGGTTCATCAACTAAATTGCCTTATTTAAATAATCTACACTTTTTTATCTTTGTAATTATTACTTGGTAAGTATTAACTTTAACCCACTGAAAAGACAAAGGATGTATAACGGCCATAATAAATAAAAATACAGTTAAAATCATCACATAATTTTTTTTGTTTGTCGCATGTAGTTGACCATTAAGGTGCTGTGGGTAAATGGTGTGTCTCAATCTGGCTACCACCGCAAGTTTATTTCAAACCTGTGGGAAGCACTGTAAATGCAACAAATATTTCAAAAGGGCTTTTTAAACACATTTTTTAATCCATTGGAATTACAAATCTGTACATATGTGCTCAAATATTATTAGATATAATGATTATTATTAGAAATAAAATTATAGCTAATAAAAAAAGTTAAACTTTAGGTGTTAATGCGTTATTAAAATAGTAATTAATTACCATCAGCTAAGGGTAATAAGAACAAAAGACCTAAAGTGATCACCCAAAATATCAATGTCGTAGGCCAGATTAACAAGTGAAAATTGTTGCATCGCCTATTAAGTCTTCAATCATTTGGTGCTGTGATAAAAAAGCACTGTCATTATCACAAATCTGAATGTTCCTAAACATTATTCAAATTTAAATAATAAATAATCAATGTATTTTAAAGTGCCATTGATATCAGTATAGTGCATTATCACAAAATATTGAGTTATTGATTATTGGCATATGTCTTGTTTGGAGCAAGTGAAGGATGAAGTTTTAGGGTGAACTCTCTAACCTTACAGGAAAAATGTTCATAACTTTGTGAATGTTAGCTAAAGTTCTGGCTGTTCCCTGCTAGCTGGGTTTGAGTTTCTCTTGTGCTCATTTGTTGCTGTTGGCCTGTTTTCAGACTTGAGAACTGATTTACCAGAGTAAGCTGATTGTCCGTATGCACTCTGCTCATGGCGTTTCAGCCCAGAAAAGAATTACATTTACACCACACAATCTTCTTAGCACAGCAGCGTCGTATAGTCAGAAACGCACAATGATACTCGCCGTTTTACGGATGGTTTCATGCATTACCACATCACATTACCTGTTAGCGTAGTGCATAGAGGGAAACTTCATTGAGACGGTGGAGTTCAGTGTGAAGTTTAATTTCACGCAATATATTCTGTTTCCTTTCATACTTTTATCCTCTTTTTCTCTCTGACAGACGGTCGTGTCTTTCAGCAGCAGTCTCCTTTTAGTCCCTGCAATGACCTTGTATTAATAAGCGTGCATTAATTTGCTATCTTGAATTAATGAGTGAATAAAAGCATTTTTTTTAAAATAATTTGTAAGGTCAACATTACTAGCCCACGTCAAAGTTTTTTTATTTGATTGAGTACAGAATAAACCACTGTTGTCTTATGACTTTCCTAATTAACCAAACTTGCCTAGTTAACCTAATTAACCTAGTTAAGCCTTCAAATTACACATTAAGCTGAATACTAGTATCTTGCAAAATGAAGAGTAAAATATTATGTACTGTCATGACAAAGACAAAAAAACTAGTTAGAAGAAATTGCTAGGAATAATATAAATATTAGAAATAATATAAACTAAAGCTGGGCCCTATCTCAATAAATATTTGCCATATTGAACAATAGCAATATATATATTATTCTCAGTTGTCAATGCTTCCAGATTTAAAAGAGTATCCCAACAATGACTGAAGCCACAAAAATTAGAGGGTCCATTAAATAGCATAACATATTTTCGGCCAATAAATTTTTGGTGGCTGAAAATTTGGTGCATCTTTAATATCAACACACTTTTAGACTCCCATTATTGCACATTTCTGCTGTGTGATTGGCTCTTAGATCAATATAGAGTAAAAAAAGTCCAGAGCTTATTGTTATTGACATAAATTTTATCGCGATTCGATATAATATTTTTTATTGACCCAGCCCTAATACAAACTTTCAATTGAAAATTTTATACTCAATTTTGACATCTAATTTCACAATTTTGAGAAAAAAAAGTCAGATCTGTAAGTTTTTAGCATGCAATTCTAAGAGAAAAAATTGAATTGCAAGTTTAACAAAGGATTAAAAATACAAACCTAGAAATTACGAGATTTAATGTCACAATGAACTTTTTTCATTTAGTGATGGAAACAAGCGGGCATTCACACAGAATGTGTTTTTGTTCTGTTGTGTTGATTTTAGCACTATACAAATGTGTTCAGCTTACATCTTTTGTTTCCTTTCATACTTCTAAGCTTATTTTCTCTGTGAAAGACTTAGCGTCAGTTCGTCTTTCTCGTCCCTGCAGTAACCTTTTAATAATAAGTGTGCATTAATTTGTGACCTTTCCCAGTACTTGGTTGCGGCTGGATGGGTGTCACGGATTGGCCAGGCTCTTCCACCAGCATCACGCAACGATCACCGTCACCTGAGTTTTAACCACGCACAGCTGCACCCAATCACTTCCATTCACTATATAAGCACACACCTCACTTCAGTCAGGGTCCGGTCTCGTTCCAACGAAGCGGACTCCTAGAGAGTACCTCCTGGTAGTCACTAGCACATTGATTTCATATCCTGAACTTACCTGATCTCTGTTTTGTTCCAGTCTGTCCAGTGTTCCCGGTGTCCTGTCCGTATTGAGTGTCTTCAGTCTGTCTTCCCCACAAGCCCTCTGGTGTGTGCATTCGGTCTCCCTCAGTGTCTGTCATCCATCCTGATCCGAAGAAGGAATACCATCTCAACAATACTACAATCACATCCCCTCTGTTATCCTCGTATGCTCCTCTGCTGTAATAAACATCCTTCATTATATACTCACCTAACTTGTCCGTCTGCTTCCCTAACAGAAGACCGGACCAAACAGTTTACAGCATGAGCACTCCCGATCCCATTCAGGAGTTGGTGGACTCCCTGAAGAGAGTGTTAATGCCAGCTACTCCACTTCCCGAAGCACCACCAGCACCGAGCACTTCTTCACCGTCCACCCACTCATCCAGTCCCATGGCTCGACCAGCGCCCTACTCTGGCGGGGCGGAGGAGTGCAATGGCTTTCTATTACAATGTTCCCTGATATTCACAATGCAACCAGAATTATACCCCACAGATCGGTCCAAAATTGCATTCATCATCTCCCTTCTCTCTGGGTCGGCTCTCCGGTGGGCTGAGACCATCTGGCAGCAAGCTGGGCCGGTAACCAATTCCATTCAAAGCTTTACCACATATTTCAAGGATGTCTTTGGTCGTGCAGATGGAGAAGTAGCAGCCGGAGAGCAATTATATCATCTTAAGCAGGGAGCCATGTCCACCCAGGACTATGCGCTCCGATTTCGTACTCTGGCTGCTGCTAGTGGATGGAATGAGCGATCTCTCCTAACCACCTACCGGCTCGGCTTGGAGCCCAACCTGAGGTTACAGCTGGCAGCTCTCGACGATACCATGGGGTTGGAAAAATTCATCCAACAGTCTCTTCGATGTTCTGATCGTCTGAAGGTCTACCAGCATGATCTCCCATTCATCTCACAAGCACTCCTTCGTCCGCCAGAGCCAGTCGTCCCTCCAGAATCAGAACCTATGATCATCGAATCTGGTAGACTTACGATTACTGAGCGACAGAGGAGGCTGACCCGGGGTCTGTGTATGTACTGTGGTGCCGAAGGACATGTCAGGCTGGACTGTCCCATTCGTCCAGTACGTTCATTGGTGAGTGTATTCAGTTCTCCAGTTGAGAAAATGCACCCTCTCACCACCAATGTTCAGTTAACTGCCCATTCTGTCTCTATTTCAGTCACGGCCCTCATCGACTCCGGGTCAGCCGGAAATTTCATCTCGCACGCCCTCTGTCGCCGCCTCCAGCTCCACACCGAAGCCTCGACGCACGTCTACCAGATTCAACCTATAACCACCGATATCCATTCCCAGGCACGTATCCATCGTAAATGTGAACCCGTAACCCTCAGAGTAGGGTTACTTCATAAAGAAGAAATTCAATTTCTGGTTCTGGAGGGAGCATCAATGGACATCATCCTAGGGCGCCCGTGGCTGGTGAAGCATGATCCCATCCTCTCTTGGGGCACTGGAGAAATCAAAAGATGGGGTAAAGAATGCGTCTCCAGCTGTTTTCCTGACCTACCCTTGCAGATCCAGAGACCCATAAATGTCTACGTCACGTCCGTCGAAAGTCCAGTTGAGAAACAATCCATTCAGATCCCGAAGATCTACTCCTCATACGAGGACGTATTTTGCCCCAAGAGAGCTTCCCAGCTACCTCCACATCGGCCATGGGACTGCGCCATTGACCTGC
The DNA here is from genome assembly GCF_903798145.1 of Danio aesculapii. Classification (NCBI taxonomy): domain Eukaryota; kingdom Metazoa; phylum Chordata; class Actinopteri; order Cypriniformes; family Danionidae; genus Danio; species Danio aesculapii. The sequence continues at coordinate 58,452,957 of NC_079438.1, forward strand.
TTCCTGATGCTCTATGCCAGAGGTAGGATCTACCCGTTGTCCCTTCCAGAAACTAAGGCCATGGAGGAGTACATTCAGGAGGCTCTGAGTCAGGGGTATATTCGCCAGTCCACGTCACCCGCTGCCTCAAGCTTCTTCTTCGTGGCCAAGAAGGATGGAGGGCTGCGGCCATGTATAGATTACCGAGTTCTGAACCAAGGCACCATCAAGTTCAGGTATCCACTTCCTCTCGTCCCTGCGGCCCTAGAACAACTCCGATCTGCCCGAATATTCACTAAGTTGGACCTCCGCAGCGCATACAACCTGGTACGAATACGCGAGGGGGACGAATGGAAGACGGCGTTTGTGACCCCTACTGGGCACTACGAATACCTGGTCATGCCCTATGGTCTGGTCAACGCCCCCTCCGTATTCCAGAACTTCATCCACGAAGTCCTCCGGGAGTTCCTCCATATCTCCGTCATCGTCTACATTGATGATATCCTGATTTACTCCCGGAGTGAGGCCGAACATCGCCACCACGTTGCGGAGGTCCTACAAACCTTAAGGAAACACAAATTGTATCTCAAAGCTGAGAAGTGTTCATTTCATTTACCATCTGTTCAGTTCCTCGGATACATCATTGATCGACAAGGGGTTCGCATGGACGAGGGGAAGGTCACTTCCGTCATCTCCTGGCCTGAACCGAAAACCATTAAAGAACTCCAACGATTCCTAGGGTTTGCCAATTTCTATCGACGTTTTATCCACAACTACAGTCTTATCACCGCTCCGCTCACCAACCTCCTAAAGAATCAACCCAAAACGCTATCCTGGCCACCCGAAGCGGCCGCAGCCTTCCAAAGCCTCAAGAAGTCCTTCACGCAGGCTCCACTCCTGACTCACCCCAATCCCGACTTACCTTTCGTGGTCGAAGTGGATGCATCGACCACCGGAGTGGGAGCCATCTTGTCCCAGCTCCATGGGAATCCCTCACTACTCCATCCATGCGCCTACTTCTCCCGTAAGCTCAGCCCGGCGGAAAAGAACTATGACATCGGGAACCGTGAACTTCTAGCCATCAAGCTTGCCCTGGAGGAGTGGCGACACTGGTTGGAGGGAGCTAAACATCCATTCCAGGTGATTACTGACCATAAAAACTTACAATACCTGAAAGAGGCGAAAAGACTCTGTCCTCGTCAAGCCCGGTGGTCCTTATTCTTCTCCAGATTTCAATTCTCCATCTCATATCGACCAGGATCCAAAAACATCCGGGCGGATGCACTCTCCAGAATCCATGACCAACAGGAAACAAGTGAGACCCCGGCCAACATCCTCCCAGATCAGATCACTGTCTGTCCCATCACCTGGTCTGCTCCAACAGTTGTCGCCACCCCAGAGTCCAGAACTCCGCCGGGCTGTCCCCCCAATCGACGCTTCATCCCTGAAAATCAACGGGTAGATCTCATTCACTCCAGTCATACCTCTCCGGGCACAGGGCATCCCGGGGCCAACAACACCCCTCTCGCTGCTATCCCAACGCTTCTGGTGGCCGAACATGGCGAGGGATGTGAGGAGATACATCCAAGGCTGTAGAGAATGTGCCATGTCAAAAAGTCCTCGTCATCTACCTGCAGGAAAACTCCATCCCTTGCCCATCCCAAACCGCCCCTGGTCACACCTAGGAGTTGACTTCATGACAGACCTCCCATCGTCTGAAGGTAATACTTGCATATTAGTCATTGTAGATCGATTTTCCAAATTCTGTCGTCTGATTCCTCTGAAGGGTCTACCCACAGCCCTAGAAACCGCTGAAAACCTATTTAACCATGTCTTTCGATGTTTTGGGCTACCTGAAGACATAGTCTCGGACCGAGGACCCCAATTCATCTCCAGACTATGGAAGCCTTTTTTTAGACTCCTAGGTGTGACCGTCAGCCTCTCGTCTGGCTATCACCCACAGACCAACGGCCAGACTGAGAGGAAAATTCAAGAAGTGGGGCGGTTCCTCAGGACCTTCTGTCACGGTCATCAGAACTCCTGGAGCCAGTTTCTGGGCTGGGCGGAATACGCCCAGAATTCCCTGCGGCAACCTACCACCGGACTTACGCCATTCCAGTGTATTCTGGGCTTCCAACCTCCACTCTTTCCCTGGGATGGCGAACCTTCTGACGTCCCCGCAGTGGATTACTGGTTCCGGGAGAGCGAGAGGGTCTGGGACGATGCTCATCACCATCTCCAGAGGGCAGTTCGCCGAGCCAAGGAGGTGTCAGACAAGAAGAGGATTCCTGGACCTGCCTATGCTCCAGGGCAGAAAGTTTGGCTCTCCACCAGAGACATCCGCTTGCGACTGCCCTCCCGAAAACTTAGTCCCAGATTTGTTGGTCCCTTCACCATCCTGGAACAGGTCAACCCAGTCACCTATAAGTTACAGCTACCACCACAATACAGAATTCACCCCACATTCCACGTGTCACTCCTCAAACCCTTTCACGACCCTCTGATTCCCTCCACAGAGCCTGGCCATGAAGAGGAACCCCCGCTCCCACTGATTTCAGAAGAAGGGTCCATATACAAGGTCACGGACATTCTACGGTCCCGACGTCGTGGTGGTCAGCTGGAATACCTCGTAGACTGGGAAGGATATGGTCCAGAAGAGAGGTCTTGGGTCCCCAGATCCGATATATTAGATCCCGCACTCATGGAGGAGTTCCACTCCAATCACCCCGAGTTCCCAGCACCTCGTGGACGAGGTAGACCACCACGGCGTCGGCGGTCTAGGCCCTCAGGAGCGGGCCCTGGGGAGGGGGGTAATGTCACGGATTGGCCAGGCTCTTCCACCAGCATCACGCAACGATCACCGTCACCTGAGTTTTAACCACGCACAGCTGCACCCAATCACTTCCATTCACTATATAAGCACACACCTCACTTCAGTCAGGGTCCGGTCTCGTTCCAACGAAGCGGACTCCTAGAGAGTACCTCCTGGTAGTCACTAGCACATTGATTTCATATCCTGAACTTACCTGATCTCTGTTTTGTTCCAGTCTGTCCAGTGTTCCCGGTGTCCTGTCCGTATTGAGTGTCTTCAGTCTGTCTTCCCCACAAGCCCTCTGGTGTGTGCATTCGGTCTCCCTCAGTGTCTGTCATCCATCCTGATCCGAAGAAGGAATACCATCTCAACAATACTACAATCACATCCCCTCTGTTATCCTCGTATGCTCCTCTGCTGTAATAAACATCCTTCATTATATACTCACCTAACTTGTCCGTCTGCTTCCCTAACAATGGGCATCCGCTGCGTAAAACATGCTGGAATAGTTGGCATTTCATTCCGCTGTGGCGATCTCTGATAAATAAGGGACTAAGGCGAAGGAAACTGAAAGAATTAATAATTTGTAACTTGAGTAAATTAAAGCAATTTTAAAAAAAATAATCAAATTTAAGGTCAATATTACAAGCCAACTTAAGAAATAATTTTTTTTCGATTGTCTACAAAACAAACCACTGTTCTCCAATAACTTGCCTAATTAGCCAAACTTTCCTAGGTAACTTAATTAACCTAATTAAGCCTTTAAATTATAGAAAATATCGTAAAATTATATCTTGAAAAGTAAATAGTTAAATATTAAAATAATATCATGGCAAGGATAAAAGAAATTGGTTGTAATAAATTGCTTGGAATTATATAAATATTAGCAATAAAACAAACTTCTATTAGTTTTTATCATGCTATTTTGAGAGAAAATGTGTGAGTTTAAAACATTTCCGAGAATGAAAACCCAAAAATTTCGAATTAAAATCACTAAGAACTTTTTTATTTAGATGGAAACAAGCAGCCATTCACACAGAATGTGTGTTTCTTGTGTTGATTTTAGCACTATACAAAAGTGTTCATCTTTTGTTTCCTTTCATACTTTCATCCTGATTTTCTCTCTGAAAGACTCAGCATCAGTCTCTCTTTCTCGTCCCTGCAGTGACCTTGTATTAATGAGTGTGTGATTACGAGTCAGTTGGGCTTTCAGCTCGCTGCCTCAGCGCAAATACACAAACAATCCCTCCCTCCACACACACACACACACATATGCATTCAGTCTGTCGCTCTCACAGATACCATTAGCACGGCTCTAGTGGATATAGAAAGCTAGAGATAAAAAGAGAGAGGAAGCAAAAAGGTGGAATTAGGAACAAAAACACCAAGCTACTCCTCAGACTACAGGTACGTAACTTTAAACCTCTGTCTTGAATCTTAGAGCCGCTGTAATGCTGTGACTTTGACGTTGAAACAGGGTCTCAGAAAGAGCTTGTTGTTTTTTTTCTTTGGAGAAAAACGTGCGCTCAGATCTTGCTCTCCAGCATCGTCTCTCTGTCGCTCTCGCTCTCTCGTTATTTCTGAAGTACGCCGGGGGATGAAAGGCTGAGATAAATGCTGTTTTTCTGCCGTCTGAGGCCTTCGTTGGTGCTCAGCGGCAGCCGACTGAACCGTGTCACTCCACTGTCTGGGTTTAAACCGTCAGAAATCTCTTCCTGTGTCAGGAAATCTGAGGTCAGACTCTGTTTGTGACCTCAGAGTCATATAAAAGTAATGAAAGTGTTTCTGCTGTGTTGGTTTTTGGAGAGGATGATTGAAGCTCACAGGCTGAATCTAGGAAAACTTGCTGGAAATATAATTTCACTTCAAATTGAAAGTAAATAATATCTCGCGTTAAGTAATTTTGAATGCTCACGGGAAGTTAGATTGTGCTATTCCTGTAAATTGTATTTTTATTTTACAGTGAAGTCATATATAAGTAATGAAAGTGTTTCTGCTGTGGGGTTGTTGGAGAGGTTGATTTAAGCTCGAGAAAACATGCTGGAACTATTTCACCTCAAGTTGAAAGCAAATAATATTTCATGTTAAGAAAATTTAAATGCTTACTAAAAGTTAATTGTGCTATTACTGTAAATTTAATTTTACAATAAAGTACTGTAATGCAAAATGTTTTAGATTTTAAATGTCGAATTTGTCTTTGATTTTATTATATTTGCTATGCATAAAATGCAATGTATCATATATGTCTTTTTGCAGTAATTATTAATTATATCTTTAATTATAACGTTCAGGCACTGTTTGGTCTGAGACCTCGGAGTCATATAAAAGTAATGAAAGTGTTTCTGCTGTATGGTTGTTGGAGAGGATGATTGAAGCTTGAGAAAACATGCTGGAAATATCATAAGTTCACTTAAAATTGAAAGCAAATATTTCATGTTAAGAAATTTTAAAAGCTATAAGTTAGTAGATTGTATTATTAGTGTAATTTTTATTTTACAGTAAAGTACTGTAATTCAAAATGATTTTAAATGTTGAATTTGCCTTCATTTATAGATTTTATTATATTTCCTGTGCGAAAAATGCAGTGTATCATATCAGAATTCTTCTTACAGTAATAGTAATTTTGGAAATGTTTGTGTTAGAGTTAAAACTAATTTAGTTTTAAAATTAATAGTTTTATTAGAAATATTTTTTATATTAAACATATATTGTATTATATACTACTTAATTTTCACAAGATTCTAATTACTGTAATATTTAGTCTTTTGTATTACAGTAATATTTAATATTTTATACTTTAATTAGATTTTTAATTTGAAGAATTTAGTAGAATATTATTGATATAATAAGAATTCATTTTTGCATTACAGCTATTATAGATGACCTGTAAATACAATTACTTTTCATCAAATTAATGTGGAAAATACATATGATAAAATGGACATTTAATAAATTGGTATTTTGTTATTCTTTTTTTTACATTAAGCTGCAAATAGTTTTATATATTAAATGTTTTAGATATTATTTTAGATTAAAATTAAATATATTTTAACAGATATTATATAACAGACATGTAATTTAACATCTTTTTTCTTTTGATTTTGAGTGTGAAATTTAGTATGTAGGATGTATCAAATGTTTTAGATTTTAACTTTATTTTAAAATGTTAGATATTTTAACAGATATTATATAGCAGTTATGTGTAATTTAATCTTTTCTTTGGATATTTGGAGTGAAATTTCATAAGTTCCTACCAATTTTCATGAGATTCAGCCTTTAATATTTTTTGGTGTTTTTTCTTTACCTCTCGGATGGGATGATGTAAATGACATTGTTATTCAGGAAAGCGTTGCACTTCCTGTACAACTTCAAAGCGCTTTCTTGTAAAGCATTTAAACAGGTTTGCTGTGGTCCAGCTTTTATCAGTCCAGCCCACATCTGTGTGTGAACATCCCCTCTGGGGCGGCGGAGAGAGAGAGAGATCAAGTAAAAGAGCTGAACGCAGAGTGTTTTACCTTCCACCTTATCAGCATACATCTCATGCTCCTCCCTTCCTCGCAGTGACAGGTGAAAACCTTTCTGGAAATCTCTGCGGCTTACGTCTGCTGTTTTCTGCTGCTTCTTTTGAAAGCGTCTTGTATATGGGGGTGTGTTGTCTACATTCAGACATACACATATAGGGCATGTGTGTGTGGATGAGTGTGTTTTAGAGAGGCCGTTTTTCCCAGGGTGGTGTGTGTGAAGTGGGTCGTTCCTGACTGGAATGAGAATAAGCGGGGTGCCGTGCGACCCTGTGAGCTCTAAGCATCGGGCCTCAACGCCTTTGCTGTTGCCATAGTTATCAGTTAACCTATCAGAACCAGTCCTGCTCAACCGATCAGCCACATGTCTGCTGGTTTAACTGATTCTGCACCAGTTTTTGCACATTTTCACCAGGCATGTTCTTACACACACATGCACAAAAACTCATTATGCATTTATGAAGTGTGAGGGCAGCACGGTGGCTCAGTGGTTAGCACTGTCGCCTCACAGCAAAAAGATCACTGGTTTGAGTCCCGACTGGGCCAGTTGGCATTTCTTTGTGGAGTTTGCATGTTCTCCCCGTGTTGATGTGAGTTTCCTCTGGGTGCTCCGGTTTCCCTCATAGTCCAAACTCATGCACTATAGGTGGCCTTAGTTTATGAGTGTGTATGGGTGTTTCCCCATACTGGGTTGTGGCTGGAAGGTCGTAAAACATATGATGCAATGGTTGGTTTATTCCGCTGTGGTGACCCCTGATAAATACGGGACTAAGTCAGAGCTAAATGAATATGAAGTGTGCCTCACACAGGTTAGTGGGCTTGACAAACCACCTGTAGAAACACTTTTCACTCTCCTCCTGAAAATAAAAACACTCCCTTACTCTAGCATTTAATTCTCTGAGCACACAATTTCTGTGTGTATTGCCTCTTCGTGTTGAATTGCTGAATGTCTCTTCAATTTTAGGTCGCTTTGGTCAAAAGTTTCTGCCAAATGACAATGTAAATGTCTCTATCATTTTCTCCTGAAGTTAAATTAAGTTGTTGACTTCATTGTAAAGGTGGAAAGGACTGCACTTTCGTCATTGTTTTTAATAATGGCGGACATGGGAAGAGCCGGCGTGATGCACGCTCTGCCGGGAGAATTCTGTGGATTACCTAGTGAAACTTTTGTTTTCAAAATGAGTTGGAAAGTTCACCTTCCAAGCTTTATGCAGGTATGTCTCTCTCTTATGTATGAATGTATTCAAGCAGCGCGTGGACTCGTGGGCGTGGTCGCATTAAAACTAAGGAGTTCAGACTGAGAAAGACTGATTATTTTATCAAACAGTGTTTGTTTTCAACATGCACTTTCTATATTTAAAAGTAGACACTTCAAGCTTTCTATAGATATATGTCTCATGTCTGAGTTTCAGTGAATTTTACTGACGCCTTTCTAAAAACAGTTCACGGACAGAGAAAAGAAAGAATGCCTACACTGTTTTTTTCTTATTTCACAAAAGCATGCAGTTTTGTTGTTATTGTGAGTGTTCACAAAAAAGTAGACACCTAACAGATTTATTGATGGATTCCTCCTGTCTGTACGATCAAAACTGAAAGTGTAATTTAAGTTCATTTCTGCATTATCAGGAGAAGACACCTCAAAAGCATATACGTGGTCTTCGACCCCTGGGGGTTAACCTATTACCAGTCCTGCTGCTTCTCCTGAAGTTAAATCAAATTGTGACTCCATTATAAAGGTGGAAAGTAGGACTGCACGCTGCCTAATTGTCTTACATCTTGCCATAGTAATCAGTTAAGCCATCAGAACCGGTCCTGCTTAACTGATCTGCCACATGTCATTTTGTGCTGAAGTTAAATTAAGTTGTTGACTCCGTTGTAAAGGTGGAAAGTAGGGATGCATGATACCTGATGTTCTTACATTACTTACATCTTGCCATAGTTATTTGTTAACCTATCAGAACCGGTCCTGCTCAACTGATCAGCCACATGTCATTTTCTCCTGAAGGTAAATCAAGTTGTGACGTTATTATAAAGATGAAAAGTAGGGCTGCATGATACTTAATTGTCTTGTATTTGGTATACTTGTATTAATTGTCTTAATTGTCTTGCCATGGTTATTGGTTAACCTATCAGAGCTAGCTTTGCTCAACTGATCAGCAGCATATCTCTGTCATTATCTCCTGAAGTTAAATCAAGTTGTGCATCCATTTTAAAGGTGGAAAGTAGGGTTGTACAATACCCATCTGTCTTACATCTTGCCATAGTTATTGGTTAACCTATCAGAACCAGTCTTGCTCAACTGATGCCATTTTCTCCTGAAGTTAAATCAAGTCGTGACTTCATTGTGAAGGTGGAAAGTAGGGCTGCATAATGGACCCTTTCACAAGACTGTTATAATGTGTTTAATGGTCGTCATCATCTTAAATCTTTGAAAGTTTTTAATATTAATACATTTTTTTATTTAACATTTATATTTGTATTTAAATATGTATTATATCATCTTTATCTTTCATCTTACAGTAAATTTAACATTATTCTCTCTTCTGACTGCCGTTATTAGTCTTACACTTTTTTCCTTAATTCTAAAGTCTTGATAACACTCGTGTAGTTTTTCTTTTATTATTTCAGCAAATAGGTTTGTAAAATAAATATTTGTTATACTCTCCCATTCACTGTGCTCTAAGTTTACCAACTATGATGACTTCAGCTGCTGAGAAACACAGAAATGTGAAAAGGGTCCATTATAAAAGTGGAAAGTAGGGAATGCACAATAGTTTAATTTCTTACATATCTGTCTGTTTTAATTTTAAATGAAATAGTTTGCATTTTGACTAAACTTTTAACACATCCATGGGTTTTATTTAATATTTTACTGGCATTTGAGCAAGTAAAAGCTTTTCTTTTCTTTTATCCTTTACTTTTTACTTGTTTTTTTGACTTGTCTTTTGTCTTGTTGTTTGTGGTTTTTAGTTATTGTGAATTTTCCAGTGGCGGGTTGCGGCTGGAAGGGCATCCACTGTGTAAAACATATGCCAAAGTAATTGGCTGAGAAACTGGAACTTAAAAAAGAAATAGCATCTCTAGACCTTGTATTAACTGCTATGGCATGTTCTGTGTGAATGTCCCCTAATTAGTCCCTTATTGTAACCAATTAGGGCTTCTTTGCACACTATAATGAGAGCTATAATGATTTACTTTTAATAATCAGTCTAAATTTAAAAGGATTGCAGAATTTTGATATTGTAAGTATTTCCCACTGTTGATTAATGATGAAAACACTGGTAGCCAATCAGAATCCATCCTGTTATAACGAGCGTTAAAGTGGCAGATGACTTTATATTTTACATTTATTACATTTTTTTTACAATTATATTGTGATTTATTTATTGATTACTTATTATATACATTATTTATGCTTATAAAAAACTTATAAAGAAAATATATATGTTTTTAAAGTGCTTACAAAGTCATCATGCATCAACGTAAATGCTTATATAGTCATTACTTGTAATGCGAATGTGCCTACTTTATTCAGCACTGTGCAGTATGCTGAAGATCTTTATGTACAGCACATAGACAAACTCTAATGAAAAACATAGGGAAGCTGCTCTGAGATCAGCCGAGGTTGTCAGTAGAGATTAATCTTCCCTGGGTCTGGTCTAGTATGTGGGAACTGGTGGTTATACACACACTGGTGCACAAAAGCTTGCTGGGAAGAGGTGCAGGGGGGTTGTTGAATTTCTCTCTCTGTTCTGTTCGATTCCCTCTTTTCATTCAAGCAGCTTGAGGCCGCTTTCTCATACATTGGGTCGCTAAGGTGCAGGAGGCCGAAGGAAAATAACAGTCTTGCTTGTGTAAGGAACACACACACACAGAGTTTAAATTCTCAGTGCGATGTTCCATGGAAACACACACACTCAATGATCCCTTTCCACCGGTTGCTCCCAGAGCTGCTCCTCAATGGGGAATATGTATATTTAGACACACTTTAAGTCAGAGTTATTAGTCCTCCTAAATTATTACACCCCTGTATATGTATTTCCCCAATTTCTGTGAAGCAGAAAGATTTTGAGGCTCAAATCTGTGTGCAGACTTCAGACTGATAGATTGACAGACTGAGAGATGAGGTCCAGCAGAGCTAATGCTGATGCAGGTCTTGGGTCATTTGCACCCATTTACTTTTGCACTGAAACTGATTAGGTGTTTTCATAGTGTCTAAATGCCTGGTTCACTCTGCCGGCCTCTGATTGGCTGCTTTCTCCCATGAGAGTGATAGAATGACCACTTTTGCTTGGAAATAATGATCGGTTAATCCGTGAAACTGCTTTTCCCAGCATGCATCCTGCCATGGGCTCACCCTGCTGGAAGGTGCAGAGTGTCAGCGGCAGGAGATTATTGATCTGCTCCAGATCAGACGAGAGGCGGCTCTGCATTCGTCTCACCTGGATCAGCCTGTCTCTCTTTCTCTCTGTCTGTCTTGGTGACTGTCTGTTCTGCTGTTTGTGTCTGCCTGTCTGTCTTGCTGACTGTATGCCTGTCTAGTCAGCAAGACAGACAGTCAGAAAAAAATACTGATAAACAGTGAGTAAAGCAGACAGTCAGCTAGAGAGACAGACAGCCAGTAAAGCAGATAGACATTTAGCAAGATAGTCAGACTAACAGAAAGTGGGCAAAACAGACAGAGATAGACAGTAAGCAATATAGACAGATAGACAGGCAGTCAGCAGGACAGACAAATATATAGGCAGACAGTCAGCAAGACAGACGGATAGATGAACAATCAATAAAACAGACAGATAGTCAGCTAGACGGGCAGTCAGTGTAACAGACAGACTGTCTTGCTGTTTGTCATGTACTATTTCTGTTTGCCTGTCTGTCTTGCTGGCTGTCTCTCTCTTGTCTTTCTAGTTGTCTGTCTGTCTGTCTGTTTTGCTGACTGTCTGTCTGTCTAGTCAGCAAGGCAGACAGACAGCCAGTAAAACAGACTGATTGACAGCAAGTAAAGCAGACAGACAGAAAGTGGGATAAAACAGTCAGACAGGCGACAAGACAGACAGATAGACAGTAATCAATATAGACAGACAGACATGGACAGTCAGCAAGGCAGACACATAGACAGCAAGACAGACAGATAGACGAGCAGTCAGCAAGACTGACTAGAGAGACAGACAGCAAAGCCGAAAGGTAGCCAGCAAGACAGACAGACAGTAAAACAGATAGACAGTCAGCAAGATAGTCAGACTGACAGAAAGTGGGCAAAACAGATAGACAGGCAGCAAGATAGACTTACAGACAGATAGTAAGCAATATAGACAGACATATGGACTGTCAGTAAGGCAGACACATAGACAGCAAGACAGACAGATAGATGAACAGTCAACAAGACAGACAGTCAGCTAGACAGGCAGTCATTATAACAGACAGATAGACAGACCGTCTGTCTTGCTGTCTGTTATGTTTTATTTCTGTTTGCCTCTCTATCTTGCTGACTGTCTCTCCAGTTTGTCTATTTGTCTGTCTGTCTGTCTGTCTTGCTGACTGTCCATCTATCTGTCTGTCTTGCTGACTGTCTGTCTGTCTGTCTAGACAGCAAGTCAGATAGACAGTCAGCAAGGCAGACAGATACTCAAAAAAACAGACAGACAGATAGTCAGACTAACAGAAGTAGGCAAAACAGATAGACAGGCAGTAAGACAGACAGATAGACACATGGACAGTCAGCAAGGCAGGCACATAGACGGGCAGTCAGCAAGACAGACAATCAGCAAGACGGATAGATAGACAGACAGTCAGTGTAACAGACAGATAGACAGACAATCTGTCTTGCTGTCTGTCATGTTCTATTTCTGTTAACCTGTCTGTCTTGCTGACTGTCTAGTTGTCTGTCTGTGTTTTGCTGACTGTCCATCTATCTGTCTGTCTTGCTGACTGTCCATCTGTCTGTTTTGCTGACTCTCTCCTGTCTGTCTGTCTGTCTGTCTAGTTGTCTGTCTGTGTGTTTTGCTGACTGTTCATCTGTCTGTCTTTCCTGTCTGTGTGTCTGCTAGAGTTTGTCAGTGCCGGTGGGAGTGCGGTGTTGTTTGTGTTTGTCTAATGAAGTGAGATGATTGTCTCTCAGCATGAAGTCACCCGAGACTGAAAGAAAAGAAGCAGTGAAGTAAGTGCAGTGATTGACAGATCCAGTCACTCAATGGCTGTTAATGAACACACATTAGTTCTGTTCAAAACACAGATACCGGCAGAACATTAGAGGGAAGAAACTCAACGGAAACGGCTAAAAACTAATCAGAAATGTGCGTTTATACATTTCAAGACACATTCTGTAGATCAAAACAGATGACAAAACCGATGTTTATTTTTTGAAAGACGAACATTTTAATAAATATCTGCTAAAAATATATATGTTAATTAATTAAAATGAAAGATTGATTTAAATCAACAATGAAAAAAATTCTATTAAAATAAATACATAATAAAGGTGACATGGTGGCTCAGTGGTTAGCACTGTCGCCTCACAGCAAGACGGTCGCTGGTTTGAATCCAGGATGGGCCAGTTGGCATTTCTATGTGGAGTTTGCATGTTCTCCCACAGTCCAAACACATGCGCTATAGGGGAATTGGATTAATTAAATTGTTCGTAGTGTGTGAGTGTGCATGTGAGAGTGTATGGGTGTTTCCCAATACTGGGTTGCATCTGGAAGGGCATCCGCTGCCTAAAACATATGCTGGATAAGTTGGCGATTAATTCCGCTGTGGTGACCCCTGATGGATGAAAGGCACTAAGCCTAAGGAAAATAAATGAACGAAAAAATACATAATGAAGTATAAATAAATATTATTTACTGAATAATAAATGATCAAAAAAGTAACAAAACATATTTAAAATAGATATAATTTAGAGTAAAAGATGCTTATTTTGTAGTTTTCAAAATGGGGTCCAAAAAACAAACAAACTCTTTTTACTACTCAATAATAAAAATATATAATTATATAAAATTACCTAAAAATATTATAAAACTTTTTTATATTTAAAATTTTTTTATATAAAAATAAATAATAAACATAAAACTGAGTTCAAAAGTTTAATGACAAACTAACAAAACTTAAAATAATTAAATCATTATTAAAGTTTTTTTTAGCATCACCTAAATTCTCTCATTAAAACCCAGTAGGATTTCTACATTTTATTCATGATAATCTCCATGACTTGCACAAATACAATATAACAAACCACAGCGTCATCTCATCCATATAACAGCGTTAAACATCACTCTTACATTAATGTTTATTCTTTTTGCAGACTAGTGGCTCAGTGGTTAGCAATGTTGTCTCACAGCCAGAAGGTCACTGGTTCAAGTGGAGTTTGCATGTTCTCCCCGTGTTGGTGTGGGTTTCCTATGGGTGCTCTGGTTTCCCCCACAGTCCAAACACATGCGCAATAGGGGAATTAGGTAAGCTAAATTGTAGTGTAGTGTATGAGAGTGTGTATGGGTGTTTCCCAGTACTGGGTTGCAGCTGGAAGGGCAGCCACTGCAAAAAACATATGCTGGAATAGTTGGTTGTTCATTCCATTATGGTGACCCCTGATGAATAAAGGGACTAAGCCGAAGGAAAATGAATTAATGAAAAAATACAAAAAAGAGAGATAGATAAATATTATTTACTGAATAATAATTGATTAAAAAATGTAATTAAACATATTTAAGACAGATATAAATTAGATTAAAAGATACCTTTTTGTAGTTTTCAAAATAGGGTCCAAAAAAAACAGAGGGAACAGAAAATTGTGTGTATTTTGAGAAGGAAATTGAGTGTTTCATAAGAAATATATGTTAAAAAAATTATCTTTGATGATAAAATATTTGTAAAAATATATTCAAAAAATTATGTATTTGTAAAAATGTATATAATTATTTTAAATATTTCATTAAAATATAAAACTTGCAGAAACTTTAATATAGAAAAAAACATATAACATTTGATTAGAAATAAAACTGAATTCAAGTTTAATAAAATCGAAACAAAACTAAAATTATTATTAAAGTTTTTTCAGCATCACCCAAATGCTCTCATTAAAACCCAGTAGGATTTCTTCGTTGATTTTTTCTCCATTTTAATCATGATAATCTCCATATCTTGCATAAATATAAATATAAAAACAAACCAAAGCGCAATCTTATCCATATAACAACATTAAACATCACTCTTAAATTTACATTTCTTAATTTAGCGGACACTTTTATTAGTTTTTACATTTTAAAAAGTGATTAGTTACTTTAAAAAAGTGAGTAAACCAGGAACAAGTTGATTTTACTTTAAAAAGTCAGTAAACCAAATGACTTAACTTTTATAATTATGCACATAGTTTGTCTGCTTAATAATTATAAGGCAATGAGTTTACTTTCTTTTCTTAAGTCAACTAATCGCTTTTTACTGTGTAGAGTTTATCTGTTTGCTGTGATGACGATTAAAGTCAAAGTCTCATTTAGACACTCGTTAGCAAGCCGCCATCTTTAAAAAGAGCTCATTCGAAGAAATATGGTTCTCATTGAAGTGAAGCTCTTAAAAAAACGAGACGTTAAAAGCGTTGTGTGGTGTTTTAGCCTCTGCTGGGAGTCAAACAGCACTTATAAACCGCAGTAATAACACTGATGGATCGATAGACGCCAGTACTTGTGAACCAGCGGCGTGAGAGATGGAAAGTTTGCTCCAAAACGGGTTATTAAAGATGATGTGATGTTGTTAATCACAGCGATGGAGACGCAACCCAAGCCCACCAGAGAAACCGCTATTGATCTGTACTCGATAACACACACAATCTTTTCATTTTCTGTTTACATGCTGGACGGGTTTTGCCGGACTTTGAGTTTTATTTCTGTGGCTTGTGTTCTTGTGTTTCTTATGCAGTTTTGGGGCAAGTCAACAATTTGTGTTTTGGTACTTTTTATGTAGTCGAATTTGGAGTGATGTGTTTTCTGAATGTTTTATTTGGAGTGGTGTGCTTTATGAACATATTTGAATTAGAGTGGTAATAATAATCTGTGTGAGTGTTATACAGGGTTCTGTGGCTTGTGTTGTGCATTTTTGGGGCAAGTCGACATTTTGATTGTGTTTTGGTTCTTTTTATGTAGTAAAATTTGGAGTGGTGTGTTTTATGAAAGATGCTGACATTGAAAATTAGTCTCTGAAAAGATATTTAATGTAAAGTAATAATACTAATAATCTGTGTGAGTCTTATATAGGTTTCTCTGGCTCGTGTTCCTGTGTTTCTTGTGCACTTTCTTTTAAGGATTTTGGTCTTTTTTATGTAGCAGGATTTTGAGTGATCTGTTTTATGAAAGCTGCTGACAGATTGAGGATCAGCCTCTGAAAATATATTTAAATGATATTAGTAATACTAATAGTCTTTCTGAGTGTTATATAGCTTTCTGTGGCTTGTGTTCTTGTGCATTTTTGGGGCAAGTCGACATTTTAATTGTGTTTTGGTGCTTTTTATGTAGTCGGATTCAGAGCGATTTGTTTTATAAAGGCTGCTGACATTGAGAATCAGTCTCTGAAAAGATATTTAAATGATAGTAGTAATAATAATAATCATTAGGAGTGTTATAGAGGTTTCTGTGGCTTGTGTACTTGTGTTTCTTGAGCATTTTTTGTGCAAGTTGGCAATTGATAGGGTTTTTTAATGATTTTGGTGCTTTTTATGTAGCAGGATTTAGAGTGATCTGTTTTATGAAAGCTGCTGACAGATTGAGGATCAGTCTCTGAAAAGATTTAAATTATAGTAGTAATACTAATAGTCTTTCTGAATGTTATATAGCTTTCTGTGGCTTGTGTTTCTTATGCAGTTTTGGGGCAAGTCGACATTTTAATTGTGTTTTGGTGCTTTTTATGTAGCAGGATTTGGAGAGATCTGTTTTATGAAAGCTGCTGACATTGAGGATCAGTCTCTGAAAAGATATTTAAATGATAGTAGTAATACAAATAGTCTTTATAAGTGTTATATAGCTTTCTGTGCCTTGTGTACCTGTGTTTCTTGTGCATTTTTTTAGTTGATATTTAGTTTGTTTTGGTGCTTCAAAATAGAGTAAGGGAACACAAGGATCAAGAGAAAAATAATGTAAAAAAATAATTTGTATATATAATAAATAAAATAAATAATAAATATAATAATTCTATATTTGTCACGGATTGGTCAGGCTCTCACGATCCCCACTCACGAAGATCACCATCACCTGACTTCTAATGAGCACACAGCTGCATCACATTCACGAGCACCAGATAAAAGCACAGCACTCCAGTCGCTCATTGTCCGGGCTCGTCTCGACGAAAGCGGACAACTGAGCGACCACTCAGCGTAGTCATCCTCAGCTAAAACAAACGCTTTACTTACCTGTTCTCTTTGTATTCCTCCTAGTCTTCCTGGTCCACCCGAATCGTCCTGTCTTCCAGTCCTTCCAAGTCTGTGTCATCCTCTGTCAGCTGTATCTGGTGTGTGCTGTCCATCCTCGTGTATTCCTGTTACCCAGCCACGGAGGAAAAGACCCCAACATCATTCCTGATCCTCCTGGCTATCCTTCATGTGCTCCTTGTTGTCATTTAATAAACACCCTAACGTTTCCTTACCTCTGTCTCCTGTCCGCTTCATAACAGAAGCCCGGACCAATAACGACGACAACATGAGCACCCCCGATCACTTTCAAGAGCTGGTGGACCAGTTGAAGCGGATTCTACAGCCACCAGCTCCACTTTCCAACGCACCACCAGCACCGAGCACTTCCGCCTCCACAGTTTCTTCTTCGGCCCTTCCTTCCAGTCCCATGGCCCGACCAGCGCCCTACTCAGGCGGAGCGGGGGAGTGCAATGGTTTTCTGTTACAATGTTCCCTCATATTCGAAATGCAACCTTCTCTATATCCCACAGATAAGTCAAAGATCGCCTACATCGTATCACTACTCTCTGGGCCTGCACTTAAATGGGCTGAGACGATCTGGAACCAAGCCGGGCCGGTCATGAATTCCATCACTACCTTCACGGAGTATTTCAAAGAGGTGTTTGGACGTTCTGATGGGGAAGTAGCCGCTGGAGAGCAGCTGTATCATCTAAAGCAAGGTACTCTATCTACACAGGAATATGCTCTCCGGTTTCGCACTCTAGCAGCTGCAAGTGGATGGAATGAGAGATCGTTGTTGACCACGTACCGGCTCGGCTTGGAACCCACTCTCCGAATCCAGCTGGCCACATTAGATGATACTATGGGTCTGGAGAGATTCATCCAACATTCTCTCCGATGTTCCGATCGTCTCCGTTCCTATCAACAGGACACCATCACCCCCTCGTCTGCACTCCTCCAATCGCCTGAGTCAACAGCCTCTCCAGAACCAGAACCCATGATAATAGAGTCTGGAAGACTGACATCAGCGGAACGACAGAGGAGGCTGACCCGGGGTCTGTGTCTATACTGCGGTGTCAGTGGACACACCCGTATGGAGTGTCCCCTTCGTCCCATTCGGACTTCAGTGAGTGTATTCAGTACGAATATTGAACAATGTAAACCACTTACTACCACCGTACAAATAACTACTGCCTCTATTTCTCTCCTTGTCACAGCCCTCATCGACTCCGGGTCAGCAGGGAACTTCATCTCCCAATCCCTCTGTCGTCAACTCCACCTACGTACTGAGGCGTCCTCGCATATATACCAGATACAACCGATAACCCAGTGCACTCGATCTTCGACCCGTATCCATCGACAATGCGAAGACATCCTTCTTCAAGTGGGGTTGTTACATCAAGAGAGGATTCAATTTCTGGTTCTGGAGGGTGCAAATATGGACATCATTCTAGGGCGCCCGTGGCTGGTGAAGCACGATCCCATCATCTCTTGGGGCACAGGAGAGATAAAGAAATGGGGATCTGGATGTACACCTACCTGTTTTCCAAATCTCCCTCTTCAAGGTCGGAACCCCATTTCTTTGTTTACAACATCGGTCGAGAGTCCTCCTGAGAAGCAGTCTATCCACATTCCTAAGGAGTACAGCTCCTTTCATGATGTCTTCTGCCCCAAGAGAGCTTCCCAGCTACCGCCGCATCGGCCATGGGACTGCGCGATCGACCTAGTTCCAGATGCCCAGTTGCCAAGAGGTAGGATCTACCCGCTCTCGCTTCCAGAGAATCAGGCAATGGAAGATTACATAAGGGAGGCTCTGAGTCAGGGGTACATACGTCACTCAAAATCACCAGCCGCCTCAAGCTTCTTCTTTGTGGCCAAGAAGGACGGAGGGCTGCGTCCATGCATCGACTACAGGGTCCTAAATAACGGTACAGTAAAATACCGATATCCCCTTCCTCTGGTACCAGCCGCTTTGGAACAGCTCCGAGAAGCTAAAGTCTTCACTAAATTGGACCTCCGCAGCGCGTATAATCTGATAAGAATACGTGAGGGGGACCAATGGAAGACAGCATTCGTGACCCCTACTGGCCACTATGAATATGAGGTCATGCCTTACGGTCTGGTCAACGCCCCCTCCGTATTCCAAAACTTCATTCATGAAGTCCTCCGGGAGTTTCTTCACCACTTTGTAATAGTGTACATAGATGACATCCTCATTTACTCCCGGAGTGAGGCCGAACATCGCCAACACGTTGCGGAGGTCCTACACACATTGAGAGAACATCACCTCTACCTCAAAGCGGAGAAATGCTCATTCCACCAGAAGTCGATTCATTTCTTGGGATACATCATTGACCAAACCGGTATACGTATGGATGGGAAGAAAATTGAGGCTGTTCTATCCTGGTCAGAACCCACTTCCATTAAGGAGCTCCAGAGGTTTCTTGGGTTTGCTAACTTTTATAGACGGTTTATCAAGGACTACAGCAGGATTACATCACCTCTCACTAATCTCCTCAAGGGTAAACCCAAAGGACTGGAGTGGACCAAAGAAGCAGCCGCAGCCTTCCGCCTTCTTAAGAAGGAGTTCACAAGGGCCCCACTCCTGACTCATCCTGACCCAAATCTTCCTTTCGTGGTGGAAGTGGACGCATCCACCACCGGCGTCGGGGCAGTATTATCCCAACATCATGATACACCGCCCCGACTGCATCCCTGTGCCTATTTCTCTCGGAAGTTGAGCCCGGCGGAGCAGAATTACAGCATAGGAGACAGGGAGCTTCTAGCAATCAAGCTAGCCTTGGAGGAGTGGCGTCACTGGTTGGAGGGAGCCAAACATCCGTTCCAGGTGATCACAGATCACAAAAACCTCCAATATATCAAAGAGGCCAAGAGACTATGTCCACGTCAAGCCAGATGGTCACTTTTCTTCTCACGTTTTGATTTCTCCATTTCCTATCGTCCAGGACCCAAGAATCTAAGAGCAGACGCTCTCTCTCGTTTACACGAGCATCACGATCATGAAGAACTCCCAACGAAGATTCTTCCCGAACACATCTCCATTTGTCCGATCACCTGGAACGCTCCTCCAGTCGTTGCCACTCCGGAAGCCCCTGCTCCGCCGGGATGCCCTCCTCATCGGCAGTTCATACCACCTGAACACCGGGTAGATCTGATCCACTCCTTACATACCTCGCTAGGCACTGGACATCCAGGGATCAACAATACTCTCTCGCTAGTATCCCAACGATTCTGGTGGCCAAACATGGCAAGGGATGTGAGGCAATATGTTCAGGGCTGTAAGGACTGTGCCCAATCCAAGAGCCCACGTCATCTACCCGCTGGAAAGCTCCATCCCTTGCCGATTCCGAACCGTCCCTGGTCACACCTAGGAGTGGACTTTATCACTGACCTCCCCTCGTCAGAAGGTAATACCTGTATTCTAGTCATCGTAGATAGATTCTCAAAGTTTGTCAAACTAATCCCTCTGAAGGTCTTCCCACAGCCTTTGAAACAGCCGACAATATCTTTAATCAAGTCTTCAGGTCATTTGGTATTCCAGAAGATATTGTGTCGGACAGAGGTCCACAGTTCATCTCACGTCTATGGAAAGCCTTCTTCAAGCTCCTAGGTGTGGCCGTCAGCCTCTCTTCTGGATATCATCCCCAAACCAACGGGCAGACAGAGAGGAAGATTCAGGAGGTGGGACGGTTCCTGAGGACCTTCTGCAGTGGTCACCAGAGCTCCTGGAGCCAGTATTTGGGCTGGGCAGAATATGCCCAAAATTCACTGCGGCAACCCTCCACCGGACTCACGCCATTCCAGTGCGTCCTGGGCTTCCAACCACCGCTCTTTCCCTGGGATGGCGAACCATCTGATGTCCCCGCAGTGGATCACTGGTTCCGGGAGAGCGAGAGAGTCTGGGACGAGGCTCATCAACATCTGCAGAGGGCAGTCCGTCGAAGCAAGGTAACCGCCGATAGAAGAAGGTCTGAAGAACCCAGATACACACCCGGACAAAAGGTGTGGCTATCCACCCGGGACATACGCATGCGACTGCCCTCTCGCAAGTTAAGTCCCCGATTTGTTGGTCCCTTCACCATCGTGGAACAGGTTAACCCCGTCACCTACAAACTACAATTACCCTCTCACTACCGTATTCACCCTACATTCCACGTATCACTCCTGAAACCCTATCACGATCCTGTTCTTCCCTCCACAGAGCCTGACCACGAAGAGGAACCCCCTCCTCCACTGCTCCTAGAAGAAGGAGCCGTCTACGCAGTGAAGGAGATCTTGCGTTCCCGACGTCGTGGTGGCCAGTTGGAGTACCTGGTGGACTGGGAAGGGTACGGCCCCGAAGAAAGGACATGGGTTCCCAGAGCTGATATTCTCGATCCTAGTCTCATGGTGGAGTTTCATGAGAGCCACCCTGAGTTCCCAGCGCCTAGAGGCAGAGGGAGACCACCACGGCGTCGGAGGTGTCGGCCCTCAGGAGCGGGCCCTGGGGAGGGGGGTACTGTCACGGATTGGTCAGGCTCTCACGATCCCCACTCACGAAGATCACCATCACCTGACTTCTAATGAGCACACAGCTGCATCACATTCACGAGCACCAGATAAAAGCACAGCACTCCAGTCGCTCATTGTCCGGGCTCGTCTCGACGAAAGCGGACAACTGAGCGACCACTCAGCGTAGTCATCCTCAGCTAAAACAAACGCTTTACTTACCTGTTCTCTTTGTATTCCTCCTAGTCTTCCTGGTCCACCCGAATCGTCCTGTCTTCCAGTCCTTCCAAGTCTGTGTCATCCTCTGTCAGCTGTATCTGGTGTGTGCTGTCCATCCTCGTGTATTCCTGTTACCCAGCCACGGAGGAAAAGACCCCAACATCATTCCTGATCCTCCTGGCTATCCTTCATGTGCTCCTTGTTGTCATTTAATAAACACCCTAACGTTTCCTTACCTCTGTCTCCTGTCCGCTTCATAACAATATTAGGGTATCCGCAGGCTCTTAGAAAGTTTTAAAATGAAAAAATTAAATTTCAAAAACAAAATTGTAGGTCTTAAAAGGTTATAAATTGACAGAAGTTTTGTGTTGTAGGTCTTAAATCATTTTAACCAGGTCTTAATTTTCCTCTGTATATGTAAAGTTAACCAATCGGGCCGACCACTCATCAATAATCCATCTAAATAAAACGTTTAACGAAACTTAAATATTTAACTCTTATTTACCAATATGGTGTAATTATCTTCCTTACAATAACATTTGTTTAAAAGATCTCCATGCATTTTAGACAAACTATTGTGCATAAATTTTGTTTATTATAGTTTTTGTTTTTGAACAAATATAAAATATTTTAACTAGATTTTGCTTGTTTTGACATTTAAAATATGTGGTTAGGAAACAGCTAAATTAAAATTGTTTCAATGAGGCAAGTTAAAATCTTTTTCATTGACTCAACCATGCCATTAGAACAAATCCTCAGTGTTTAGCCCAGTGTAAGTCTAAAATTTGCTTCATGATGGTCTTAAAAAGTCTTAAATTTGACTTGGTAAAAGCTGCAGGAACCCTGCTTAAATATATATATATATATATATATATATATATATATATATATATATATATATATATATATGTGTGTGTGTGTGTGTGTGTATATATTGCGATATAAGAATAAACTGCTCTTCACTATTGGACAGCGCAGTGGGCCAGAATAGAGTTTAATAGCATCGTTTTGTTTTTTCTTTAGAGTCTCTGTATGAACACTGCTCATAACAGAGATGCTGCTGCACTTTTGTGTTGTGTTTTATCTATGGAGTCATTATTCCTGTCAGCATCAGATGCCCAATTAAAGAGAGCAGCAGATAACATCCGCTCGCCACTCCTGGGAAATTATGGATTATACCCAATCAGTTTGTGTGTT
This sequence comes from Danio aesculapii, assembly GCF_903798145.1. Classification (NCBI taxonomy): domain Eukaryota; kingdom Metazoa; phylum Chordata; class Actinopteri; order Cypriniformes; family Danionidae; genus Danio; species Danio aesculapii. The sequence goes on from NC_079438.1 coordinate 58,475,584, forward strand.
GATTTAATGGTCTTTTCTATTATCAATACCTGCCGCAGGTAAAGGCGTTATAATTGATTGTTAGTGGCCAAATGAGGAGGTCAGACAAGCTTCAGTTGTCATTTACTCACTTGCTCAAAACAGATGGAGATCCTCAAATAAATGCTTAAAATAGAATAAAAATTATCTCTATTGAAACTCTTCAGAGGTTTTCAGAAAAGTGATGATCCTTATGTATTTTTGTAAAACAAAAAAACTGAATCAATTAATAGTTATAAATGAGTTAATGATTAAATAAATAAATATTTTAATTGTAATTTTATATATATATATATATATATATATATATATATATATATATATGTATATATATACTGTATATATATATATATACTGTATATATATATATATATATATATATATATATATATATATATATATATATATATATATATACACACACACACACAGTGCTCAGCATGTATTAGTACACCCCTCACAACTCTCTTTTAAATTCATATTTTTAATAGGAAGCTATACAATACTATATTTGTGCATATATATTAGATTAGTCAGTGCTGAAGCCAAATCTGGAGCTAATCTAACAAAATAACTTATGATAACAGACCAAAACTAGTACAGCCAAATTTTTATGCTATAGAAAAATATTAAATACAAATTTAAAAAAAGAGGAAAAGTCAAGAAAAGCAAAAAATGAAAAATTTTATTTATTTATTTTTTTTGCGATATTTTGCTTGACTTTATTTGTGTTATCTTTCATTTTTTTTATATGTTTGGTAACTAAAATATAATTTTAATATATCTGTTAAATAAATCTGTTTTGTTTAAATGCACAAAAAATACTTTGCCTATATTCACTGAGAAATGGATAAAAAAAAATCCTTTTCAAAATGGGCTGTACTCAGTCTGTATACAGTTGAAGTCAAAATTATTAGCCCCCCCTGAATTATTAGCCCCTTGTTTGTTTTTTTTACCCCAATTTCTGTTTAAACGAGAGAATATTTTCTAATCATAATAGTTTTAATAACTAATTTCTAATTATTATTTTATTTTTGCCATGATGACAGTAAATAATATTAGACTAGATATTCTTCAAGACACTAGTATTCAGCTTAAAGTGACATTTAAAGGTTTAACTAGGGTAATTAGATTAACTAGGTAGGTTAGGGTAATTAGGCAAGTTATTGTATAACAATGGTTTGTTCTGTAGACTAAAGAAAAAATATATAGCTTAAAGGGGCTAATAATATTGACCTTTAAATGGTGCTTAAAAAATTTAAAACGGCTTTCATTCTAGCCATGGCTAATAATTCTGACTTCAACTGTATATATATATATGTATGTGTATATATATATATATATCCCCTTTTTTGTAATATGCAAAATTAATGATAATAAGTGAATAAAATGATTTAAACAAATAATATAAACCAGTAAATGCTAAAAGTTTGTTGAATAATAAATATTAAAATACTAATATAAAAATGGAAATTATACATTTAAAGAAGTATAAAAATATAAAATAAATGTAAAAACAGCTTTTATTTATAAATAAGCTTTGAAAACGAATACATTTTTAAAAGTAGATTTTGTAATGCAAAACTGAAACAAAAAATCGAAAGTAATAGTAATTAATGCATTGTTAATATAATCTAATTTAAATATACTAAATTTATGACAAGTAAATGAATGACTAAACTTAAATTTTGTTTAACAGTTTTAATAAAATGTTAATATAAAAATGGAAATAATACACTTAAAGAAACATCTAAAAAAATTGACGAATGAAGGTGTTTAAAAGTTAAAAAATAGATTAATAAAGTAGACTGAATAAACCATACAATTATCTATTGTAACATATTTGTAAATAAATAATACAAATTGATTAAAATAAAATGAATCAATTTAAATATTTGACAGTCTAAATATTAATTAGGTGGTTCATTCAACTGTGACAATTCTGGATAAATAAGGGAGCCTCAGGACAATGGATGAATAAATATTAATTAAATAATAAAATATTAAAACAAAATATTATATGCGTAAATTAATACAATAATATAATAATAAAAAATAAATAATACAAATAAAACTGCAGTGCATTAATAAACAACAACAGAAAAAAATAATATTTCAGATTCATGTTAATTTTAAGAGTGTAAATTGGATCTTTAAACATTAAAATATAACACTGTCTTATATATATTTGGTGCTCAGTGTCAAGTAAAAGATCCTATATCTGTTATTTTCCAAGATGTCTGAACTTATGAGATTAAAGGACCAGCTCAAATAAGCACAGATTCTTTTAAAGCAAATAATGACGTCTCATGACAGCGATTGTAAAAGGCCTTTTAATGCACATCATGAATCACATGGACTACTTTAATGGACAGATTCAGAGATCCCGTCTGCTTTAATTTAATTTTATAGCAAATATCTTCCCCTATATAAGAGCTCGTCATAATAAAGTATATACCTTTAAAACAGGTCTTAACACCGCAGTTTTTGCTAGCATCAAAATAGGTGAATAAAATATGATATAATGACTAGGGGTGTCAAAATTAATTGTTTCTTCGGTGCACCACGATGCAGACCCGGACAATTCGGTATCGGTTCAGTAATAATCTTAACCGGTTATTATGTACTGACGTCATTTATCTCATATGCGCTTTGTCGCGACTGAGGCGAGCATGGGTATTTACAACACTACAGGCGCCAACTACTTAAAAAGTGGTACTTTCAGTGGTTAGCATTGTCGCCTCACAGCAAAAAGGTCGCTGGTTCGAGTCCCGGCTAGGTTATTTGGCTTGTTTGTTTAGAGTTTGCATGTTCTTGTGTTGGCGTGGGTTTTCTTTGTGTGCTGCGGTTTCCCCCTCGGTCCTAACACATGCGCTATAGGGCAATTGAATAAACTAAATTGGCCATAGTGTATGAGTGTCTGTGTGTGTGTGAATGGATGTTTCCCAGTACTGTGTTGCAGCTGAAAGGGCATCCGCTGTGTAGAATATATGCTGGATAAGACCCCTGATTAATAAAGAGACTAAGCCGAAGGAAAATGAATGAATAAAAATAACTGCTTAATAATATTAGCCCTCTAAATTACCTAATTATGCTAACTTGCCTAGTTAAATTAATTAATCTAGTTAAACCTATAATTTAGACTTTAAGCTTTTATCTTGCAAAGTAAATAGTAAAATATTATAGTGTTATCATAGGAAGGAGAAAAGACAATAGTATTTATAACTATAATGTTTAAATTATGTATTTTAAATATTTTTCTTAAACAGCACTTGGGAAATACTCAAAAAGGATCCAGTTAATTATTGACATGAGGGCTAATAATTTCGCCTTCAACTGTACGTATGTTTATATATATATATATATATATATATATATATATATATATATATATATATATATATATATATATATATATATATTTATGTATGTATGTATATATATGTGTATATATATATATATATATATATATATACGTATATATACAGTGTATATATATATATATATATATATATATATATATATATATATATATATATATATTTCAGGAGTTCACACTTGCAACAGTTTCAGAATAAAGCGTATTTGGCGTGCTGTCCGGGGAGAGGGCTCTGAGCTCGGGGAAGACACCCAAACTCGAGTTATTCCTCTTATCAGGAAACAGAGGAATAGGGATTCGAGCGAAGTATCTAGCCCGGCCCCAGAACGCTCCCCCAGGGATTGTAATGCTTAAGAGGTGAGGTGTCGGGGTGGTGGAGGGATGCTAAAGTCGTGAGATGCTGCAGGTAAGACAGCTTTGGTATATATAGGGGTTTGGTCAAGAACTGATTGGATAATAGAATAATTGTCAATGACGTATTTGATACTGAAACTTCTGCGTGTGCTCCTCCTGAAATTTGTTTATAAAACATCACATATATATATATATATATATATATATATATATATATATATATGTATATATATATATATATATATATATATATATATATGTATATATATATATATATGTATATATATATATATATATATATATGCAAGGCTGCTGAATGCTCGATTTTGATTGGCTGATGAGCATTCTCAGGTGTTTGGTTATTGTCAGAAAAAAGCGCAGCTAAAGTAGTAGTTCCGGCAGGTTTAGAGTGCATTACAGCTCCATATTACTGAATGATTTGAGTTATTTCACTGCTACAACAGTCCAAAATCACATCAGAACACAACAGAAGGCTTTGGAGGAGATGTGTGAGAAACTAGTGCTACACACAGGAACAGTTTGAGGACAAAGACCTGACAAATGTCTGAAATACAACATCAAAATGCATAATAAAATGCATATTCAGTAAAAAAAAAATAATGCACATCTGAGGTAATGAAGTGAAGTGACCATTATATTTTTATTTGATTTACTGTCTTATAATTCAACAGTCAGTTAATGTGCTTCCTCTCTGGTCTCCGACTGCTAAAACCACGTTCAGATGTTGTATTTCAGTCGTTTGTCAGGTTTTTGTCCTCAAACTGCTCTTGTGTTTAGCATTAGTTTCTTACACATCTCATCCTAAGCCTTCTGTTGTGTTTACATGTAATGCAGAGCTTTCTTTTTTGCCAAATCTCCATTTGGGTTCCACCAAAAATTACTCACAATTTGAGTGATGTGAGGGTGTGCACATTTACTTTACACCTCTTAACAGCTCCTAATAAGTGGATTTAATAAGTGCTATACGGGTGACATTGCTAATCTGCTAGATTATGTGATCTCATCCTCTTGTCTTTATTAAAGTGTAGTTGTGTTTGCTGAAATCTTACCAAACAGACGCAGAGGAAGAGAAGCAGGAAAGCTAATAGAGGATGCGTCCACCTACAAACCCCATCTGTAGTGGTTCTCTGGCAATCGTAAGTCTGTAAATAAAGCTAAAAAAAACAATGAAAACTGTTCAGTGATTCGCCACTAGGGGGCAATCTGAATGAACATCAGTCTATGGTGAACACACATGATTCATTTGTTCCCCAGTGGAGAAACATAGAATTTTCGAAACATTTTGAAAGGGTTGTGACGTAAAGAAGCTTCGCTTACTGTAAATATATGATCTCCCCAATTTAATATGCGCTCCAAACCACTGAGTCAAAATAAATTGTATAATAAAAATTAAATGATTCATAAAGGTTAAAATAAAGTCAAAAAGTGTATTTTTACTTGATTTACATCTCTAAAATAGCTCCTAACATCTCTTAATAAGATTCAAACCGAATTAAAGTATTGGTAAAGGTTCAAATAAGCACAAAAAGTAGTTGAATTACACCTCTTAAGATCTGCTAGATTATGCGATCTCATCCTCTCGTCTGGATTAAAGTGAAAATGTGTTTGCTAAAATCTTCCCTAACAGAAGCAGGAAAGCTAATCGAGGACGCGTCCACCTACAAACCCCGTCTGTAGTGGTTCTCTGGCAATCGCAGGTCTGTAAATAAAGCTTGTGAAGCGCAGGAGATGAATGGCAGCGGTCAGCGGTTCAGGTCGGCCGCGCCGCCCACAGTTACGCCCGCTTTTCTGCACACCTCGCTCCGCTTTTAGAGTTCAGACGCGCAGCTGAAGTTGCAGAACCTGCTGTGGGATAAAAACAATGACCTGGGCTTCAGTGGAGTGTGTGTTTCAAAGCCTGCTGTCCTACAGAGAGGATCTGCTTTAAAGAGACACCCACTCTTTCTGGGCCTTTGTGTCGCTTGCTTTCTTCTGCTTCTTTACACTCTGACCAAAAATAACGCAACTCCTCCGTTTATATATACGGCTGAGAGTCCAGCATCCCAAACAACAGCGGGGTATGAAGCCCACAAAAAAAGAGGAGCTCATGCATAATGCTGCCAAGGTGTTTGGAGGTGCAGCTTGGTGATCCTTTTATTTGTTTATTTATTTTGCTTTGGTGGGCAGTGTTTGGTCTTATACAGCTGACGACAAAATTATTCGCCGTCCTGTTAAATTTACAAATGTTTCTCAAGTGCTGGTTAACAGAGAGTATTAATTAATTTAATAAGTACTTACTATGGTGGCTCAGTGGTTAGCAATGTCACCTTACAGCAAGAACGTCGCTGGTTTGACTTTTGGCTGGGTCAGTTGGCATTTCTGTGTGGAGTTTGCATGTTCTCCCCGTGTTGCCGTGGGTTTCCTCTGGGTGCTTCGGTTTCCCCCACAGTAATTGATGAGACTTGATGAACTAAATTGGCCGTAGTGTATGAGGGTGCATAGGTGTTTCCCAGTACTGGGTTGCAGCTGGAAAGGCATCTGCTGTGTAAAACATATGCCGGAATGTGTATATGTTTGCTGTGGCGACCCCTGATGAGGAAGGGACTAAGCCGAAGGAAAATGAATGAATGAATTCCTAATAACTATCTTTTCTTTTGTCTTTGTCATGATGACAGTGCATAATACTTTACTAGTAATTCTGCAAGATGCTAGTATTCAGCTTAAAGAGCAATTTAAAGGCTTAACTAGGTTAATTACTCAACTCGATTTATATAAAGCACTTTCAACAGCACATGTGGAACCAAAGTGCTGTATAGAAAAATGAAAACAATTGAGTAGAAAACATAAAAAAAAGAGGCAACTTTACAAGACATTTTAAAAAGCAACGGAAAATAAATAAGGTGGCGCAGTAGGCAGTGCTGTTGCCTCACAGCAAGAAGGTTGGTGGTTCGAGCCTCGGCTGGGTCAGTTGGCATTTCAGTGTGGAGTTTGCATGTTCTCCTTGTGTTCGCGTGGGTTTCCTACCGGTGCTCTGGTTTCCCCCACAGTCCAAAGGCATGCGGTATAGGTGAATTGGGTAGGCTAAATTGTCTGTAGTGTATGAGTGTGTATGGTTGTTTCCCAGAGATGGGCTGGAAGGGCATCCACTGCGTAAAAAGGTGCTGGGTATGTTGTCGGTTTATTCCGCTGTGGCAACCCCGGATTAATAAAGGGACTAAGCCGAAAAGAAATTGAATAAATTAATGAGAAAATAAATAGCGCACTCTGGAATGGATCTAGTGTTGACTAGTTAAAAGAGCAAGTGAAGGAGGCTAATGACAATGACCTTAAAAATATCTTTAAAAAGTTAAAAACTGCTTTTTTTTTTGGCAAACTATTTTTGCCATACTAAAAGAAAAAACTATTATCCAAGATGCTTTCTTGTTGAGGAATATTTGAAAAATAATAGAAATTTCACTAATAATTTTGCCTTCAACTGCATTTATCATAGATGCTTTACTCTAGTTTCTCAATAATTAATCTGTAAGTTAAATACATTACATTATTAAATACTGGTTACTCACTGAAGCTAAGCAGGGCTGAGCCTGGTCAGTATCTGGATGGGAGACCACATGGGAAAACTAGGTTGCTGTTGGAAATGGAGTTAGTGAGGGCAGCAGGGGGCGCTCAACCTGTGGTCTGTGTGAGTCCTAATGCCCCAGTATAGTGAAGGTGACACTAGTCAGTGTCTGTCAGTGAGCGCCGTCTTTCAGATGAGACATTAATCTGAGGTCCTGACTCTCTGTGGTCATTTAAAATCCCATGGCACTTCTTCTAAAGAGTAGGGTTGTAACCCAGGTGTCCTGGCCAAATTTCCTCCATTGGCCCTTACGCATTATGGCCTCACAATCATCCCCATCCACTGAATTGGCTCCATCACTGTGTCTCCACTCCACCTATAGCTGGTGTGTGGTGAGCGCACTGGCGCCATTGTCCTGTGGCTGCCGTCACATCATCCAAGTGGAGCTATACACTGGTGGTGGTGTTGTGAGACCCCCTTCATGATCGTGAAGTGCTTTGGGTGTATGACCATCCACAAAAAATGTGCCATACAAAAATACATGTTACATTACAAATACAAAAATACAAAAACCAATCAGTGTATTCAGAAGCCATAATGGATGCAATTTGTCTGAACTGACCTAATTTTAAATGTTATCTTTTATTAAAGTTGTCAAATGATTAATTCAAAATAAAAGTTTGTATTTTGATAGTACATGTGTGTATACTGTAGGCATGGGCCAGTGTGAGATTCTGACGATATGATAACCTTTCATAAACAATACTGTGATTTACACCTATAAAATATGCTCTTTCTAAATTTCTGGGTAAAAAAAACCCCTTTTCCTCTTTGAACACAATATATTTTATTTATTTTGAGAAACATTTATAATATTTTGGAACAGTAAACATGTCAGGCTAAATGATTCAAAAACAAGATGTATTTCAAGTTTAAAACAACATCTTTGGATATGTTTTCTACTGGAGATACTGTTGTCCAAAAAAAAAACTTTAATAAAAAAAACATACACATGCCTTAGGAAAGCTATAGCAGAACATTTGATTTTAAAACCTTGAATTCCCAAACCGCAGTATACCTTGAAAACGGTTATAGTCCCATGATTAGTATACTGTGCAAATTTACTGTGAATTTGCACACTTTATTTATATAGTTAATATTTAAATACAGTAGAAATGTATATGCAACTATATTTGTTGTATATATTTTTGTGTGTGTAATTATATAGAGATAATAAATGTATACTATGTAAATACACACTTATATTTTGGATATGATTAATTGTAATTAATAATTTGACAGTTTTTCGTCAAACATGGCCATTTAAGACTCAAATACATAATTTATTAATGAGTAGTTTTAGCTGTACAGTTCAGCTTGTTATACTGCTTAAAATTGTTATTTGTTATCTGCTATAAAGGACGAATAGTTGTACAGTTTACTGCAGTTGGTTATTTTATATTAAATTAATTGATTTATACATTTTTTAAAAGTTATTGCTATAATTATTCCTCTCTATCTGCTAATAATAACAGAAATTGACGTGTCGTAAAATAAACTGGACGCAGTGGTAAAATGTTTCGTGCACATGCACAGATGGCGCTCATCAAGTATTATTTACAATGTAATGAATAAATGCAAATGTAATGCCACACTTGTGTCTATCAGGCGTGTGTATTTTAGAGTTTGAGATCGTTGAGTTGCTAATTGTGCTAAATAAAACAACCCAGGCCTGTGAGAAAAACTCTTCTGACATTTCTGAGTGCAATCAAACTTAAAAACATGGGCAAGACAAGCACTTACGCCTGGATGTGTGTGTGTAGGCAAGAGGCGTAGAAAGCCTGACAGGCTCAATAAACACTAATAAGGGCTGTATTTCTCGTCTTTCTCTGAATTTCAGAAATTGCGTTTCTCCAGTGCTTTCTTTCTTCATAGATTGCAGTGTGTGTGATGAATGTTGGTCTTACGCCGGCTGTTTTCTGCTTGATTTAAGAAACTGTCTGAAAGGCCTCAGCCCCTTGGCGTTTACGCTGAAATCCTTGCCCTCAGTGTTGATATGGATAGTGTATGATAAAATGCACAGGCGATATTTATTATTATTTTTTCTGCTGCCTTTATTTTGTTATTTCGACTGCAGGGGGTGCTGTGTTAACAAAACCACTGGACCATCATGCCAGTTTCATGCTTTTTATCGCTAACGTAAACATAAAAATAATGTTATAATAAATATAACCAACTAAAATTTAAAATGAAAACTTCAAGAGTTGGCAGCACGGTGGCGCAGTGGGTAGCATGATAGCCTCCTAGCAAGAAGGTCGCTGGTTCAAGCTCCAGCTGGGCCAGTTGGCATTTCTGTGTGGAGTTTGCATGTGCTGCCCGTGTTGGCGTGGGTTTCCTCTGGGTACTCCGGTTTCTCCCACAGTCCAAACACATGCACTATAGGGAAATTGAATAAGCTACATTGGCAATAGTGTATGTGTGTGAATGTAAGTGTGTATAGGTGTTTCCCAGTGGTGGGTTGTGGCTGTAACATCCTCTGCGTAAAACATATGCTAATTTGGCGGTTCATACAACTGTCGCGACCCCTGATTAATAAAGGGACAAAGCCGAAAAGAAAATGAACGAATGAATGAACTTCAAGAGTTCACACTTAACTCATGATTTTATGAATTGCTTGTTTGGCTTGCTGTCCCAGGAGAGAGCCCTGAGCTCAAGGGATCCTCGAGCCCAGGGCTCCCTCTTTCGCAGGGCAAGGGGAGATTGAGCTTAGGTCGATCTCAAAACTCCCCCGCTGCTGAGGCTAAGGTGGACTTCCTGAGAGTAAGACATTTTTAAAAAAAAGAGAGAAGTACCAGAAATACCAGATGGCCCGGTGACGACCCGGAACCAGGGGTATTCTTGCTGTAAGGCACAGTGCTAGTCACTGGGACGACATGCTGCCCATTCTGGATAAAGGTGGAAGAAGAGGAGGAAAGGGGGTTTCTACCGGACGAAGATAGTTGTAGAAAGTAAATGAGGATATATATAGTGACTTGGGATCCTTTGATTGGAGGATTGTGATTAGCTAATGTGGACCAGCTGGGTCAATCATGAGCACATGCACCTCGAAATTTGTTTAATATTGATCTTTACAAAGTACAAAAAACCCACAAAGTAAAATTAATCCTAATCGTATTAGTATTGCAATGACACTATGATAAAACTACCTGGGAAAACAGTTCAGATAAATTTCATCCTGGTCTCTGCTAAACAGGCCAACGTTAAAGTATTAAAAGTCATGAAAGCTTCTACAAACTCGTAAAAATGAAACAGAATTGGGTAATACCTATAAAAACCGTGTGATTCACCACTGGAGCGATCTGAGCAAACAAGCATGATTCATGTGGATTTTATAGTATTACACAGATCGCCTCCCAGTGGACAAACAGAGAATTTTTTAAAAATTTTGAAACAGTTGTGATGTAGCAAAGCTCAATTTATGACGAATTACACGAGTCACATGACTACTAATTTGATACAAAACAAACAAAAGATTCCTGAAGATTCATCAAGCAGTGCTTTGAAAGCAGTAGATAACAAGTAACGCTCTACAATATTGTGTATTAAATCGTCACCTTAGAATTATTAGGTTCTAGCTTACATTTTTATCAAAATTGAGTTATTCACCAATTCTTATTAAATGACAAATTATTTACATTATGTGATGTTTTTTTTAATTGTTCACATTCTTTTTATTAAAAAGACAAAAAAGGTTTTATCTACAAAGTCAAACTCTAGCTGGACTCTATATTGGCTTTCTGTGAGCCAATACGCATTTCAAATGCATGCACCAGGGCCAATCAGGATCAGCTTTCTTTGTCATTTTGCTGCATTGCTCCGTTGACAGCGGGAAAGACCAGAAAGAAACACAAAATCAGAATCAACTAAATAATGAGAGAAAACCCCAACTGGCCCAGCTGGGAACCAGTGACCTTCTTACTGTGAGGCGACAGTGCTAACCACTGAGCCATCGTGCGGCCAACTTGGCTAACTTATTTGATATAAACATAGAAACATTTATGCTTAGCCCTGGTTTTTGTCACCTGGAGGCAGCTGGGCGTACTGCAGCCAAGGCAGTAAAGGGCTGCATTGTAAGACTGATTAATTAATTAATTTACATAAATATCAATACTAGGCACCAGAGTATCGATAATGTATCGCTGCCAGAATTATTATGATAAATCAGCATATCAATATTTTGTCCCACCTCTAATATAGTGTAACAGCTGATCTAACACAGGTGCGAACACTGATCTGGAGCAGGTGGGAGATCTCTCAGCGCCACTAAACTGGCCTTTTGTTTGCAAGTTAACTTCTCACTTTGTTCTCTGTTAACTCACAAACACTGCAGGGAATGCCGTGAATCATTTTACATAACCAGGAGAAAACTTTCAAAAGCCCTGAACGCGGTGGTGTTTTAAGGATGAAGAGGTGAGGGGATGTGGGTGGGGGTGTTAATGATGAAGCCGTTGCTCTATTTTGGATGTAATTGCTTTGTTCACGCACCTGCTTCCAAAAGCACCATCTGTCATCATCCCGAGAAAAACTCACAAGACAATCCAACGCGTAACGTCTAAATAATGATGCCGAGGAATTGTGATCTGGGCTACGGAGATGCTAAAGACGTCGCCGCTAAAGGCTGTTATTTAAATAAGTTTTCATTGTGTTGGTGCCAGTATATATATATAAAAAACAAAGCGCCTCACTGTACTTCCTGCTGTTTTCAAATATAGTATGTGAAGCAGTGTGCATTACGCAACAATAGATGTTCTAAACCATAATAATCTACATTGCTCTACAAAAGCATGTTTAAAAGAAGCATAGCAACTATCTAAACCACCTTAGCAACCATATTGCAATGCCATATGACCCGAAAGACACTGTAGCAGCTTGCCCTCATAACTAGGTAGAACACTTCTGCCAACCTTGTAGAACAATCAGACTGCAGTACCCTAATTACTAACATCCATTCATTCATTTTCCTTCGGCTTAGTCCAAAGCAAGAACGTCGCTGGTTCGAGTCCCGGCTTGGCATTTCTGTGTGAAGTTTGCATGTTCTCCCCGTGTTGGCGTGGGTTTCCTCCGGGTGCTCCGTTTTCCCCCACAGCACAAAGACATGCGTTATAGGGGAATTGATAAACTAAACACACACACACACACCAGTGGCGATTCAAGGGGGGGAACCCTGTGTCAAAGCTCGGCCCCCCCTAAATTTGGACGGTTATTTTTGTGTTACAACTAAAACGCCACGGGGAAGCGAGATCAGCCATCGGTGGCAGACGGAGAAATGACTGAGGCCTCTTTCGTACACTCTGTGTCGTGCTCACTCGCTCTCTTTGCTTTCCCTTGACATTGACGGTGCTGCGTGCATTAGTTCGTGAGAAGTTAAGCCCCGCATTGACACTGGTAATAAGAAAACATCAATTTCAGTCGTCCACTGTCATCAGAATGTCCACTGTTAATTATATTACCCTTCTGCTTTCAATAGTGACTGTAACACTTTTAATATAGAAAGTCCTCGGCTATGCAGAGGCTGTTATTAATTAGAAATTGAGTGTGCATAGTTTTACGTTAGGAAATGCAGTCTTGAATTTACAGTCTGCAAGTACCGGAGAACAGATGTAACATTGATGAGATGTAGTTTTCAGTCACGCTCTTGTAAAAGTAATAGTCAACTCGTTTAGTTTTGCCTTCATTTTTGTTTTCATTAGTGATGTAAAGCAGGAGTCTTCAACACATCATTTATTTACAACACGTTTTTAAACATATTAGTTGAACTATTTTCTAATAGCTACTTATTTTGTCTTTCCCCTGGTGACAGTCAGTGCATAATATTTGACTAGTTATTTTGCAAGATAGTTGTGTTCAGATTAAAGTGTAATTTAAAGACTTAACTCGGTTATGTTAGCTAGGAAAGTTATTGTATAACTGGTTTGTTGACTAGACAATCAAAAATACACAGTAAATATTTCTTAAGGAGGCTAATAATACTGACCTTAATGTTTTTTTACAATTAAACACTGTTTTTATTCAATACAAATTGTAATAAATAAGACTTATGACTCCAGAAAGTTCCCTTGGTTTGTTAAAGATCACTTGGAAACCATTATTTTAAATTAACAGGAGGGCATAAATAATGACTTCAACTGGATCTGTTAAAGTTTACAGGTGCAAAAGCGCAAATCCTTGATGTACTTGAATGTTAAAAATGTGTTATCCTACAATACAAAGTGACTCTTCAAATAAATTAACATGGAAGATTATTTAAAGTTTTTTAAATTAGCTTGTTTTTAAAGACTGCAGAGTAATGCATGAAAAAAATGACTTCGAATAATTGTTTAATTAGTTTGTGATTTAGGCAACGCAGTGGTAGTGCTGTCGCCTCACAGCAAGAAGGTCGCTGGTTCGAGCCTCAGCTGGGTCAGTTAGCGTTTCTGTGTGGAGTTTGCATGTTCTCCCTGCGTTCGCGTGAGTTTCCTCCGGGTGCTCCGGTTTCCCCCACAGTCCAAAGACATGCAGTACAGGTGAATTGGGCAGGCTAAATTGTCCGTCGTGAATGAGTGTGTATGGATGTTTCCCAGAGATGGGTTGTGGCTGAAAGTGCATCTGCTGCATAAAACATGTGCTGGATAAGTTGGCGGTTCATTCCCCTGTGGCGACCCCGGATTAATAAAGGAACTACGCTGAAAATAAAATAAATGAATGAGTTTGTGATGCATGTTAAAGTGTGCCCCCTAACAATACAAGTGGCCCCCAGTTAAGCTAAGGTCACACTCGGCTTTGTGTGTGCGAAATTCTGTCGTACGGCGCTGCGAAAAGGGGCGGGATTAAACAAGATGATTAGACATTAAAAAAAGCGAGCGATTGCTCCATGTTTTAAATTTCTGTCCAGAGAGGTCATGTTTTGATCCTCTATTGGTCTCATGCAGTCAAGTGATGCGATTTCGCAAGTTAGAGTTCACCAAGCTTGAACTTTGCACCACAGCAACCTGCGAAACTTAACGCATGACCCTGCGTTTCCGGTCTGACGTATTCGTGTGCGTATGAATGGAAGTCTATGGGAGGAAAAGCCAAGTGTGACTGCAGCTTTACTCTGGTGTAGAACCACCACTGACACACACACACAATTACGCTGCTTTCTGAATGTACATCTTATATTGTCATGAACTAGTGTCCTAAACTAAAATTCTCATTAATTGTCTTTAGTTTAATATAATTGTTCTGCGAAGTATATAATACTCTGCTTCTCTGAATTGATTTATATCAGGGCCGCTCAACCCTGTTCCAGGAGATCTCCCTTCCTACAGTTCAGCTCACACCCTGATCAAGCACACATGAACCAATTAATTAGGACATGAACAGCACTGGCTAATTACAGGCAGGTGTGTTTGATATGAGTTGCAACTGAAGTCTGCAGGAAGGAAGATCTCCAGGAACAGGGCTAAGCACCCCTGATATATAGAGAACTGGTAAATTTATATTTTATTTAATTATATTATTAAAATTATAATTTAATCTTATTTATAATTCTTGTATTTTAGGCAAGTATATTATAAGTAATTAATTAAGTTACCTTAAAACTGAAAGTAATACCTTCATTTTTCAGTGAGTAACTAATTACACCCAACACTGCATATCAATGGCAACTCTCTTGATTATTGGGATAATGTTTTTGTTGGTGGATGTGATATCCCTTATGATGGATTGGATTGTTTTTAACGATTGAGGATTTAATTAATGATGTAATGTGACTGACAAAATAGTGTGCAGGGAGTAAAATTGTTTCACTCAATGAGGAAAGTTTGTGTAAAATATAGCACAATTACTCAGTGAGACCCTTTTGAGTGACTCTCTAAAACACTTATGCCTGAAAAGATTTTTAATGCGAGGTTGTTTTTATTGTGTTAGTGTTATTATGAAGAATAAATGCACTGCATGATGTGAACTATAGTGTGCTCATATGAGTGGCGTGTTTGTGTACGCTGTGCAGTTGTGTGTTGGAGGGGTTGTGTGAGGTGAGGTGGATCGTCTTTGGTGATGCTGTGCTTTCTGGATTATTCTGAAAGATGTTTTCGGGGGTGTGTGTGTGCTAATACTCCGTCCCTTGGGCTGAACTTTTCTGTGGAGTGAAATTCATGGAAAGACGCGAATGTCAAAAAGTCGATTTGCAACACACATCCCATTTATTTTCCATTTGAGAGGGTTTTGCTGGCTATGAGCTGAGTGTGTGTGTGTGTGTGTGTGTGTGTGTGTGTGTGTGTATAAATATGTGTGAAAGTGATTTGGGATTACAGGTGCCTGGCAGGTTTATCGGAGACCCGGCGGCTTTATCCGGGGCAGTTCCATCTGTCTGAGTGTGTAAGTCTACAGGCTTAGTGTCTACAGGCTGCGTGTGTGTGTTTCAGGACTCAGGGTTTCTCTCTCATCAGTCTGATTGTTTGATTTGTGTTTACCCTGACCTGAAGTATTAACACTGCAGACAAACTGGGGAATCTCCTTTAGTTTCATTAATGCTGCATGCAGGTCAGGGCTTACACACACTCTTGACGGTAAATATTAAAGTTTGGTTTGTTTTGTTTGTTTGAGAGGCATTTTTAAGGCTAAAGTATGTACTGTGATATTTCCCTTCTCAAATGTTTCCCAAGTGCTGTTTAAAGGAGAAAGCAAAGTTTTTCACTGTACTTTCTCTTATATTGGAGAAAAAGTTTTATTTATTTTAGTTTGGCTGGAATAAAAGTAGTTTTTAAAAAAATAAAATCAAACTTAAAGGTGCAGTAGGTGATTGTCTTCAGAAACATGTATTGTTGTGCTGGTTGAAAGTCTCTTCACATTCCAATAGTACTGATTAAAGTAAATGATCTAAATGTGTTTATATGTATTTTTATAAGACTAAAAAAATGTTCATCCAATTAAAAATTGTCAGGGCGATAATTCTGATAAGTAGCCCAAACTGCCTGTCAACACATGTAGATTTGTACAACCGCGCACCTCTGTTCATGCAGATCCGCCATTTGCACGTGCACTAAGCATACAGTAGTCACTTTAGGACAAAGTGTGAGAGAGTGAGACCAGCGATCCTTGCATGCATAAAATATTGCACATTATGACAAGTTCTGCTTGCTAACTACACAACTGAAAGTTTTCTAACTGGTGAATGACATGATCTAGTGGGTTGTCTACTGTCATCTTTAATGGGCGTGTTCGTGTTTCAGTAGGCGTGACTTTGGACGACAGGGGAGGGATTGTATTTTAAAAAATATTATGCTAAACAGTTAGCATTTTGGCAGGTGACCTACTGCACCTTTAAGTTCAATATTGTTAGCCCCCTTAAATTTTTTTTAATTTGTCTACATTTTTTTTTTTTGTCTACAGAACAAACTACTATTATACAATGACATGCCTCATTACCCTAACTTTACCCTATTTAACCTAGTTAAGCTTTTAAATGACACCTTGAGCTGAAAACTAGTGTCTTGCAAAATAACTAGTAAAACATTATGTACTGTCAACATAGAATCATTTCTGAATATTAGAAACATACGGATTAATAAGTAGAATAATCTGATTAATCAATATAATAACAGTTAGATAATTGATTACTAAAATGGGCCTCAGTGGTTAGCAAGAAGGTTGCTGGTTGGAGCCCCGGCTGGACCAGTTGGCATTTATGTGTGGAGTTTGCGTGGGTTTCCTCTGGGTGCTCCAGTTTCCCCCACAGTCCAAACACATGCTCTATAGGGGAATTAAAATGAATTAAAGTGGCCGTAGTGTATGAGTGTATGTATGGGTGTTTCCCGTTCTGGGTTGCAGCTGGACGGGCATTTGCTGCGTAAAACATATCAAGTCAAGTCGAGCTTTATTGTCATTCCGCTACATCTGTGGACATACAGAGGAACGAAATGTGTCTCGCAGGACAACGGTGCTGCATAAAATAAATACAAACAACACTGGAGATAAGAGCTAATTAAAAAATGCATATGCATAACTCACATATACTGTAAGATACATAGCTATACACATAAGCTATTTAACTATACACATATGATACTTAACTATACACATAAGATATTTAACTATACACATATGATACTTAACTATACACAAAAGAGACTTAACTATACACATAAGATATTTAACTATACACATAAGACACTTAACTATACACTTAAGATACTTAACTATACACATATGATACTTAACTATACACAAGAGACTTAACTATACACATAAGATATTTAACTATACACATAAGACACTTAACTATACACTTAAGATACTTAACTATACACATATGATACTTAACTATACACAAAAGAAACCTAACTATACACATAAGATATTTAACTATACACATAAGACACTTAACTATACACTTAAAATACTTAACTATACACATACGATACTTAACTATACACATAAGACTTGACTATACACAAGACTTGACTATACACAAGACTTAACTATATACATAGGACTCGACTATACACAAGACTTGACTATACACATAAGATACTGAACTATACACATAAGACAGGCTATAATTTTACACGAGACTGAACAATGTTGTGCAGGGGAGTTATTGAAGGTTAAAGTAAGCAGTGCAACATGATTGTGGTACATTTATACTAAACATCATTTTCCTTATTGAGTTGGAGTTGATGGAGTTTAGATAAAATGTCAGGTGCATAAGAAAGAGGGGTGTTTCTACAGTGTTACTACAGGTCAAGCCCACTCACCTGGATGAAGCACAATTTGAAATACACAATTTTTACAAGAGACATGGAGAGATGAAGAAAGTGTCTCTAGTGGAAATGTGCGACCTGGTTCAAGAGTCAGAGAGATGACAGGGTGCCCACTCATCTGTATGGGACATACTCAGGAATGCATGGGGGTGTTATGAGATTTCACAGGGAGGACTAACTTGCTAACATGGGATATACTGGAATAGTAGGTAGTTCATTCCACTGTTGCTAAAGGGAGAGACTAAGCTGAAGGAAAATAAAAGAATGATTACTAAAATGACCATATTGTTGCAGCCCTAGTTGGAGTTTCTCTAAGAGAGATGTGCTATTATTGTGGATTTACATGCTAGCTTCATATCAGTGAGTTTGATTTTCTTGAGTAAATTTAATATTTAAATGTATTATTTATTGCCTCATCTGAGAGGTGTAATGTGATCATATCTGTTGTCTGAGGAAGACTAGTAATTCACACAGAATGATGAATATTTACTTATGAATTTGGCTTGCAATACATGTTCATTTCTGCATGATTCATGTCATATCTGTCTGTCTGTCTCTCTCTCTCTCTCTCTCTGTGTGTGTGTGTATGTGGTGCTGTTGATAGTTCTTTAATATTTATATTATGTTTATAGATTTCAGCCCCTGAACAGTAAATCTCAGAGCTGCTCTCAGCCCGTCTGTGATTCTCTTACTATAAATATCACTAAATAAAGCGGCAGATTGAACAGAAATTCACACAGAAACACACTCGCGCGCACACACACTCTCGCATGCTCACTCAGACACACTCACTCACGCACACACTCACTTGGACACACACTTAGACAGGCTCACTCCCACACACACGCATACAAACACACACTCACTTACACTTAGACACCCATTCACTCACGCACATACCAACTCATACACATTGACACACTCTTCCACACACACACACATTCAGATATGTTCCTTCAATGGTTTTATTCTCTATAAGATGACTTGTTGACAGTCTTGTGTGTGTTAACAATAGAAGCGACTCTGTGTAGACAAGTTTTCAAGTATACTTTGTAGATTCACATTTCCTCTGTTCTTGCACATCTTCCTTCAAGTCATGTCTGAATGATTTTTTAATGCGATGAGCGCACATGAACATCACTACACTGTAACCAGCTGCCAGTCAGAAAATCTGTTTCCTACAGTTCTTAGAACTTTGTTTAATGTTTTTCCAGAATATGTATATAGATAATAAACGTGCATGTTCGCACGCACACACAGAAATATTAGTTAATTTCATCATACAACCATATCATCAACTTTATCGTCATACAACCATATTGTCAACTATATTGTCATACAACCATATCGTCAACTTTATCGTCATACATCCATATCGTCAACTATATTGTCATACAACCATATCGTCAACTATATCGTCATACAACCATATCATCAACTATATCGTCATACAACCATATCGTCAACTATATCGTCATACATCCATATCGTCAACTATATCGTCATACAACCATATCATCAACTATATCGTCATACAACCATATCGTCAACTATATCGTCATACATCCATATCGTCAACTATATCATCATACATCCATATCGTCAACTATATCGTCATACAACCATATCGTCAACTTTATCGTCATACATCCATATCGTCAACTATATCGTCATACAACCATATCATCAACTATATCGTCATACAACCATATCGTCAACTATATCGTCATACATCCATATCGTCAACTAAATCGTCATACATCCATATCGTCAACTATATCGTCATACATCCATATCATCAACTATATCGTCATACAACCATATTGTCAACTATATCGTCATACATCCATATCGTCAACTATATCGTCATACATCCATATCGTCAACTATATCGTCATACAACCATATCGTCAACTTTATCGTCATACATCCATATCGTCAACTATATCGTCATACAACCATATCATCAACTATATCGTCATACAACCATATCATCAACTATATCGTCATACAACCATATCATCAACTATATCGTCATACAACCATATCATCAACTATATCGTCATACAACCATATCGTCAACTATATCGTCATACATCCATATCGTCAACTATATCGTCATACATCCATATCGTCAACTATATCGTCATACAACCATATCGTCAACTTTATCGTCATACATCCATATCGTCAACTATATCGTCATACAACCATATCATCAACTATATCGTCATACAACCATATCGTCAACTAAATCGTCATACATCCATATCGTCAACTATATCGTCATACAACCATATCGTCAACTATATCGTCATACATCCATATCGTCAACTATATCGTCATACAACCATATCGTCAACTATATCGTCATACAACCATATCGTCAACTATATCGTCATACATCCATATCGTCAACTATATCGTCATACATCCATATCGTCAACTATATCGTCATACATCCATATCGTCAACTATATCGTCATACAACCATATCGTCAACTTTATCGTCATACATCCATATCGTCAACTATATCGTCATACAACCATATCGTTAACTATATCGTTATATAGCTTATTGTAGCAACCCCCTTAAAATAAAATATTTCTAAAGAAATATAAACATTTTTATTGATTTTCAATAAATATAACAATTAATTTTTATTATAAATAAATACAATTATTATTATTATTCTAAATAACAAAAATCTTATCTTAAATGTAACTGGAAAACAATGTAAAGACACAACAGGAGTGCTATGCTAAGATCACTTAAGAAATCTTTTGCATGAATATTAATAACAGTTCTATAGAATACAAAATATAACAACTATTGGCCAAGAATTAAGGTTATGTTATTCACAGCTCATGAGCGGCGCATTTTTTATTTTTAATTTTATATTTGCGTGCATGTAAACAACTGGGATTCACAACAGAGCAGGAGCAGTGCGCAGGAGTGGTTTCTGCACGTATGCGCAGATGCAATATGTGGTTAAATATTAAATATATTTGAAATACACTGGAAAAATCTAGAGAAACATAAAACGTATAACAGTTTGTTTAAATTTTGTAGTTCATATTTTTTTTGCAATAACTCGTTTGAATTTAAATGTGTTATCTTATTATTTTTAAAGATGTTTGGTGACCAAACTCTTATTTTTTTCATATATATCTATATTCAATGAAAAATCTAAAAAATATTTATTTTCAACAGGGGGTGTGCTCATTTATGCTGAGATCTTTATTTTTTTATAGCAGTAAAACCAGGCCTTCTTTATTAAGCTAATTCAACATAACTTCTACATGTTTTCAGCAACATTTACATCTGTTAATTAACCATTTCATTATTTAAAGTCTCCAAACTCACATCTATCCAATTATTTAAAGTTAAAACCATTTTTAGGGACCCTATTGGAATTGCTTCGTTTAGTATTATTATTTATGTAAAATTATATTACGAAAATTTTCGTTTGTTATGGGTTTCAGAAGTGGGTGTAGCAAAATGGCTCGATATCGCCACCTATGCACTTTGATGGAGTGGCCCCTAAGCTACGTGTCATGCACACATACAAAAATTGGCACACACATCAAACATGCCAATACCTACAAAAAAGTCTCTTGGAGCAAAATCTCAAACCAAACAGGATGCCAGATATATTTAACTTCCTCTGCCAAAAAAGTGCCGTTTTCAGGCATTGTATTTTAATGAACTCCTTCTAGGGATTTTATCAGATCTACATCAAAATCGGCCATTGCTAAAGGCCTTGGCGAAGTAAAATTTTGAAGATCTAGAGTTTTCATCTAAGGGTGTGTATGAGGCGGCCTCACAAACTTTGATGTTTTGCCACGAAATGCCAATTACAGTTATAGCGCCACCTGCGGGCAACAGGAAATGACCTGTTTTACAGTGTAACAAACTCCTCCTAGAAGTTTTAGCAGATTAAATCCAAGTTTTCTCAGTTTGATCCAAAGACCTTTTGTGATGTGAAATTGTGAAGATCTACAGTTTTTGTCGAAGGGCGTGTCCGTGGCGGACTGACAGTTCAGTGTATCACCATGGAAGAGGAAGCACTTATACCTCAGCCAAACAATGTACGATCTGCCTGAAAATTCACGTTCGAGGAGATTTCTCTCCTGAAGACATCTACATGCCAATATTGAGTCACAGTCATAGCGCCACCTGCTGACAGAAGGAAGTTAGGCATAAATCTGTGATTTTTTTTTCGGGATTTTTATGTTAATCAGCTTAAATTATAATTGTCCAGTTTTCTGTCACCCTAAGGCCACTGGGAGGGGGTAAGCCTGAGTGCGAGGTCCCTTTCATCGCTGCTTGCAGACTTATTTATTAATTAGATTGGAATTTAGTGGACATACACTCTAAAGTTAAATCTGTGTGTATGCATGTTTTAGAAACCAGGCTCCAGGTCTCAAAGTTACTCAAATAATGTTTATTTATGCTTCCTAAAGAGCCATGCCAAAATGTTCTGAGAGCGTTGCTTGTTAGCTGGAGGCACAGTATAGTACAGTGTAGTAATTTATTGAAAGTTGACTGTGCTCGATGCAGACTCTGTTTACTCCGCTTCATTCCTCCGGAGATCGCATTGCATGCCTTTTTGGCTGGTTTCTGCATCACAGCAGGGTTCAGTAAGCTCCACCTCCTGATCACTGAAACAAACACCTAGAACCCAACAAATCCGGGTTTGGGTCTGAGTCAGAGTAGCTGGATCAGGCGTGAAGCTTTTCCCTCTCCAAGCCAAACTCAGCATGGATAAAACCCTGTCAATCACAGCGCGGAGGAAAACACAGCATCATACAGAGAGCTTTCAGAAAAGCAGCACGTAAGACTTACACTCAATTCCAGTCCTTCTGAAGTCAAATCTCAGCTCGTTTCCAGCATCACTGGCTGAATGTCTGAAGCAGAAGGTCACGCAAAATGAGAAACAATTCAGGAACTTTGAAGGCATCGAAATAACTGTTTCAAAACAACAGTTTATGAGATATTGTCTTTAGAATAAACAGTGACACACAAAAACATTGCATTTCCCACAGTTAAAGCACACATTGACATGATGTGGAGGACAAAGGTAAACAGTCATTTTTACAGTTTTCTTTTGGTGCACGAAAGGGCTCTTGGAGCGTTTTATGAATCACTTAAGCCTCATGGACTGTTTTGACAATGTTTTGGGGGTTTTTTCTGGACTTTGAGTGTCTTGGTACACTTGTTGAGGATGACGGAATCAAGCAATAAATAAAATCAGTCCTTCACTTTTGGATTTTAGTGCAGCAGTAAATATAAAAACAATCTAATATAAAAACAAACAGCACCTCAACTTAAAATACCCGGCAGGCAATCACAAGTTTACATATCTCACAGTTTGCAATGGCGTCATCATCAACTTTATAATACCTCCAGACTGCAGATATACTCACGCTTTCCGGTTCAAGCTGCTCCCGTGTTCTACTTTGCCGGCATTTAACCAATAGCGTCTCTGATACAAAGTGATGTCATGCTGCACATGTTGCTGTTTCTGTGTGAAGTGAAGAAAGAGGTCTAACTCTGTGCCACTGCATTACTGTAGATGTGTTAAAAAGTAATGAGAATATATACAAACATATATATTCGAGTCCTGATCGGGAGGTAATTTTTAATTGAGTCTGAAACTGCGTGATCGGGTCAGATTTCCGATCACCTGATCGGATCTGGACATCCATACTTTCTTCTTTCTTCTTTTTTGGTCAAGGGCAAAAATGTTTGCTGACTACATCTGGGCTTGTTCATGCTGTGTTGGATAGTGGCCATTATTTTTCAGCTTTAAAACGCATAAATTAAACCACCAGAGGGTTAATGCATGTCTTATGAGGCCAATTCATGTGTTTTTGTAACAAAAATATTAACATTTTTCAAATTAATGACTTTGGACTTACTGTGAATGCTCGTTATGTGCAACTGACATATAGGATGTAAGACAGGTAGACACATGCACTTCACATTGAAACAGTACTGCATATCATTATAATATAACATTAAAACACTCATTTTCGTGCCGGTCATCATCCTCTATGGTAATCAAACTGTGTGGTAAGTGGTTTCTGTGAGACGTCTATTCCTGGAGCTTCCACTATGTGTTATAAGTCAAACATTGTATGTCAGGCATGCATATTGAGCATTTGCAGCTCGCCGGAAGTCATTTGGGTTTAAAATATTTAGAAAAACGAAATATTTTTGTTGCTAATACACATGGATCTGCTTCATAAGACACGTGTTAACCCCCTGGTGGCGTATGGGTTAGTGTGGCGATGGATTTAGGTTGTTTTGGAAGTTTCAAAACTAAAGTCACTACTTAAGTCAGTACTAAAGTAACACTTATACAGCATGGAAGTGTGAGGATAAAGCTTTTAAGGTGGGTAGATTATGGGAGTGAGTAAAGTATGGAGTAATTTAAACTTTGGGGTGAACTAGCACTTTAAATGTTGCATTTTATTATTATTTTTTGGACAAAAGATTTATTTGGGAACAGACCCCCAAAATTTTGTCGAGCTTTTGGATCTTGACAGCCATTGATCATTGACCGTTCACTGTCATACCATAGAAAAGCAACTCTTATGTTTTACAGAAGAAAATCGCACTCGTTTTGTGTGACGTGTAGTTGAGTAGAAGATAACAGTGTTTGGCTTTCTGTGTGAGCCGTCCCTTTAAGAGCCAATGCAGCAGCCTTACAGAAATCTGTCAATTGAGGACGAGTACAGCTCTCTTTTGTGTGTGTGTGCGCGCATGTTTCGCTCTGATGGATCACACTGTCACTCTCCCCCTCCTGCTTTTACACTGATCAATGAGCTAATGGAGTGTTAGAGCGGGATAACAGCTTTACCTCAGTGCACACACTCATGCACACACACACGACCCCCCTCAGGTCTCCATTCTGGAGGGGTTTGTAAGAAAGCGCCAGTCGTTTGTCATGTGACACTAGTGGACTTCCTTTAGGGTCTGCAGAGGTTAAACGTGAAGATATTCATGATATCTGTCTTGCAGTATTGGGAAAAATTCCGATTTGATGGGTCTAGTCAATTGAAATGGTTGAATTGGTATGGTTTATCAGCACTTGCATTTACAGTGCAAGCTTTTTTCATTGGAAAAATTAGTTCATTCACTATGTTTTGTCATTTTGTTTCTAAATAATTTTTATTTGTATCATTAATCATAATAATTGCTGTATCAGTTTTAGCACGTTACCAATAACATTCTGTTGTAGTATGCCCTTGTGACCACCTAGAACATTTAAGCAATCACATAGCAATGCCCCATCAACCACCTAGGATTCCTTCAAAACAACATAGTAATGACCTAGTGACCAGCTAGAACTCCTTAGCAACCACATTATAAAACTCTAATGACCAACTAGAACTCCTCAGCAACCATATAATAACATGCTGGCAACCATTACTACTATATACACCTTGTTTTCCATGTTGGAATGCATGCAGACAATTGTACATTTAATGTGTTTGTCGTTCACTATAGCTATACAAAACAGCTTGTTTTACTTCTTGATAGTGCGAAGTGATGTCGCTTGCCAACACTGGAGTGTAGCGCCAAAAGTTTTACCATTTACTGCACTTTATTATTCCACTAATTAGCTCCCTGTAGCTGCTAATGAATCTGAAGTCTCACACATTCACAGAATAACAGCTTACTTCCAGTGGATAAACTCATGTAGTATTAAATGTGCTGTATTTAAGTTTTCAAATCTTGTAAAGCGTAAAAATACCATAACATGTTTGCTTATATTTAAGAATATTGTATGTTCATGCTGAGTGGACATTCTTGTTTATTTATGAACAATGCTGAAGTCAGTTATTCTGCTTTGAGAATGTGCATTCCATTTTGGAACGTCTGTCTTTGTTTTGATCTCTGTAACTCCGGCCACTGCCAGTTTAATCAATTCTATTTTCAAGAGTTCACACTTGGCTGATAATTGATAATAAAGCTTGTTTGGCGTGCTGTCCCTTGAGAGAGCTCTGAGCTCATTAGATCCTCGAGCCCAGGCTCCCTCTCGTTTGCAGGGTGAGAGGGGAGTTTGAGCTCAGGTAGATCTGGAGAACTCCCCTGCTGTAGTAGCTAATGAACAGATAGTGATCGCTCTTAAGAGATAACTACTTACTAGGAGCATGTCTATGGTTCTGACTTGGATTTATCAATTAACTTAAGTTGCATGTTTTTGGAACCTGGGGGAAACCCACGTGAGCACGGGGAGTATGTGTAAACTCCGCACAGAAATGTCGGCTGGCTTGGTAAGGACTAGAACCAGGGACTTTCTTACTGTGGCACAACAGTGCTAACCACTGGGCCACCGTACCACCCATCTAGGAAAGGAGGAGGAGTGGGGTGGAGTAGGGGGCGATTCTTCAAAACGAAGATGGCTGTTATATGAAACTGAGGGTATTTATAGTGGCTAAGGAATAATCTGATTGGTGAATCATTAATTGAATAATGCGGGACCAGCCGCAAGCAATCATAAGCACATGATCCTCTCGAAATTAGATTATAAATAAACTTCTCTAAGCACCCTGAGTTGCCTTGGAGGAAAACGCTGTATTTAATTTTAGTCTTGAAGGCTGTATGCGGGTGTAGCTGAAAATGGAGAACAGTAGCAGCCTCCGAAATGAGATGCAGAGCTATAAAAATCCAGTTTGGATTTTAAGGCTTGATTATTGCTTAGTTTTGTGTCATCAATCTGGCAACCTGCGTCCAGTTGTTGGATGAAATGCCGAGCTGAAAAAAAAAAAAACCCTCTTCAGTATTTTGAATTTAGACTGCAATACCTAGTTCAACCACTATATACTGCATACTACTACTTACTGCAGCTTTATATTAGGGATCTCCCGATCAGGTTTTTTTGCCCTCAAGTCTGATTCATTTGATTTTAAGTGTATGATGCTTCTATAATACATAAAAAAAAAGAGTAAAGAAGAGCGAAGAAACAGTTTCTCTTCTTGTTTTTGTTTTATTCATCGTAATAATTATATTACATTTTTGTTAAACGTAGACTAAGAAGTCTAAGGAAAGTATGTTGCAATTCCTTAGTTTTGTTTAGTGGAAGGTGATTGTCCTCAAATGCACTTCCCAGAAAGGAGTGCATTTCACGGCAGGGCAGCGATTCGCGGCACAACACCTGCATTTAACCAATAGCGTCTTTGCAACAAAGTGTTGTCATGCTGCATGCGTTGCTGTTTCTGTTTGCCAAGAAAAAGTCCTAACTCTGTGCCACCGCATAGCTATAAGTACTTAAAAATAATGAGAATATATATGCATATACAAGTCCTGATCGGGAGGTAACGTTCAATTCCAATCGAGTCTGAAACTGCATGATCGGATCTGGACATCCCTAGTTTATATTGTATTGATTAATAATGCACATATGTTGTGTATGTACTAACGTGTGTTATTAAAAAAGCAGGTTAGCTTGAATTAATTCCATTTTAATTTAACTTCTTTAATAATAATAATAATTATGCATTTTCTTAAACACAAACTCAACAGGAAGAAATAGACACATTAAAAACATTACAAAATACACCATTAATTAAGATCAATCTGTGTCTTAATCAAGTATTTGAAGTGATCTAAAGTTTGGGATACGAGAGTATTGCATTTGTATGAGGCAAATGCAGTCATGTGTCATGTTTGCGGGAGTTTGGTCGACACTGGGTATTGAATTAGACTCTACATGGCACCTCAGCCTGCTGTCTAGTCCTCAAATCTCATTGCTCCTGTCACTTCACTCGAGGCTAATCCTCTCTCTCATCCCATATCACAGATTCACTTGCAGTGTTGCTAATCAGGGTTTGGAGGGCAGATTATGTTTTAACGATCCGAACTGCTTTATATGTCATGACTCATGAGTCTTTGATTGGCAGGTTTTTGCCCGTCTGACTGAAATCACGGTTATTATGTGGCACTGGCGATTTCACAGTGTGACTGAAGTGGAACAGCTCAGGTGTGTGTGAGCGCCTGCTGCTCACACCGGCCCGCCAGAGACACGTCCACCGTGATTAGCTCTGATAGAGACAGAAACCATGAGACGAATCTCTCAGAAGCATCACATGCATCTATTTTCATAACAGTTCAGCACATTCTGTACTGAAATTCTCATTATTGTAGTTCATATGGGTGTTTTGCAGCTGGAGTCCTGTATTTCTCATAGCTGTTATAAAGGATTTTTTTAGCTTTATATATGTCACCCTGAACCACAAAACCAGTCAGTGTTAAGTGTATCTATTACAGTTGAGATGTATGCATCACTTAGAAGCTAAATAAATAGCATTTCATGTATGTTTTGTTAGCAACCATGAGACGAATCTCTCAGATGCATCACATGCAATTATTTTCATAACACTTCAGCTCATTTTGTACTGAAATTCTCATTATTGTAGTTCATATGGGCAGCTGGTGTCCTCTATTTTCATAGCTGTTATAATTATAGTTTTTTTAAAACTTCATATCACCCTGCACCACAAAACCAGTCAATTTTAGGTGTGATTTCACTGTGATTAGCTGTGATAGAGACAGAAACCATGAGACGAATCACTCAGAAGCAGCACATGCATCTATTTTCATATCAGTTACCAGACAAACTGATAACCGCAGGAAAACCGTCCACACGGAGGCAATCGGTCAGTTAGTAAGCGAGAAAAGGAACGCCATCATACCGCCCCGTAGTGTTTGTTTTTACAGACGAAATGCAGCCAAATGTAGCTCTGGCTACATAATTAGCAATCTCCAGAAAGGTATATATGGCTACATTTTCAGAATAAACTTACGTTGAATGTTTTGTACCTGTGCAACACAACACTGTTTTTTTTATAATATTAACACTGGCAAATACTAAAATTATTAAAACTACACTAGTATTGTTAGTAAATTCTTTACCACCTTTAATGCTAATTTTATTTTATACCATGCTGCACTATATTCATGCATATCGGTTTCCTCTTGGTTCTTTAAATAACCACATAATGCATATTACTAACTCTGCTCTATATTACCCCAAACTGCTCAGTTCTTATCTCTGTCCTCTATATTACCCTAAAATGCTCAATATACACCATACTGTTATTTAATGTCAGTGCTTCCTAACCTAGGCAATCATCAAACATTTATAAGGGGTCAATCTAGCTTGAGGGTAATGAGAACAAACCAAACAGATTCCAGTTTGATAATAAAACTCATTATTTACTATTATTTTGTATTAATCAAAGGCGTCATGGTGGTGCAGTGAGTAGCACAATCGCCTCACAGCATTAAGGTCGCTGGGTCGAGCCTCGGCTGGGTCAGTTGACATTTTGTGTGTGGAAATTGCATGTTCTCCACGTGTTCGCGTGGGTTTCCTCCGCCTGTGTATGTGTGTGAAATGAGTGTGTATGGATGTTTCCCAGTGATGGGTTGCAGCTGGAAGGGCATCTGCGTAAAACATATGCTGGATAAGTTGGCGGTTCATTCCACTGTGGCGACCCCAGATTAATAAAAGGACTAAACCGAAAAGAAAATGAATGAATGAATTAATCAAATTTCTTCCAGAATTTCAGCCATTTCAGACTGTCTGCAGTATTTGTTGTGATCATAGACAGAATCCACCAAAGTGAAAGTACAGTAAGCCAGCTTTAATGCGCTATTGCAAATGTTAAACTAAAGAAAATTGCATTTAAAAAAAAACAGCACTGTAAATCTGCTGTTCATTGTGGTTAATTGACATTATTTTAATATTAATGCAGTTGTTGCAATTATTAAAAAGCATTCTTGACTGCTAGGGTTTTTTTTTACACCATACACTTCTCTATTACCCCATAATGCTCTATATCACTTGCATTTCTCCTCATTTTGTCCTGTATACTACTCTATATTACTCCACATTTATCTATATTGCCGATGCTGCTCTTTATTTCTCTACACTGCTCTGTTGTCCCTCTCAGTTATGATGCTTGATTATGTAAAATTGGGAGACATGTGAACACAAATGTGTCAATGTAGGCTATATTTTGCTTAATTTTGACCTGGACACGTGTTATTGACAGATTTCCATTTTCTGGGAGACTCACCCGATGAGAGAAAATGGCTTTAACATGAAGCAGAACTATGAAAAAAAAAGTCCAGCGAGCCAATGCTTATGGGCACAGCAGGAAATCAGCCAACCAGAAATAGGAAGAGAAAAGGAGAGAGGGAGGCTCATAAGTAATTGAAATGGAGGTGATGTCGCCGATGGGCTGCACCGCTACTGTAACTGAAGTGCAGCCAAGCGTTTGGGATAAAATTGCTTTCTAATTATTCAATCCACCTTTACTTTTCCTCCTGAGACACAGAGAGAGAAAGACCATAAGAGAAAAGAGAGAGAGAGGGTCTCTGGATGTATGTTGATGAAGCATTTACAGGTTGATATTTGTGAGCTGTGTGTGTTATTGTATTATGAGCCATACTCATAATGTGCATTTATTTTTATTTTTCCCAGCATGCAGCAGCAGTGGGTGTGTGTGGCTTTATTAGCCCTCCTGACTGTCACAGCGACACTTGCAGATGGTGGGAAAACAGAAAAACAAGGTATCGGAACATTACCCCTTACTCCTGTCTTTCACCCACACACTCCATAATAAACCACACAGCTCTTTATCACCATATACTGCTTAATATTATGTGCACTGCTCCATTTTTACCCACAGTGCTTTATATAACCCAGACTGCTCTATATTACAATATATTGCTCAATATTACCACACACTGGTCTATATTAAAACATAATGCTATATATTACCATTTACTGCTATATATCGCCATTTACTGCAGTATATTACCATTTACTGCTCTATATTGTCATTTTCTGCTCTATATTACTATTTATTGCTATATATTACCATTTACTGCTCTATATTGTAATTTTCTGCTCTATATTACTATTTACTGCAATATATTACCATTTACTGCTATATATCGCCGTTTACTGCAATATATTACCATTTACTGCTCTATATTGTCATTTTCTGCTCTATATTGTAATTTTCTGCTCTATATTACTATTTACTGCTATATATTACCATTTACTGCTCTATATTGTCATTTTCTGCTCTATATTGTCATTTTCTGCTCTATATTACTATTTACTGCAATGTATTACCATTTACTGCTCTATATTGTCATTTTCTGCTCTATATTGTCATTTTCTGCTCTATATTACTATTTACTGCAATATATTACCATTTACTGCTCTATATTGTAATTTTCTGCTCTATATTACTATTTACTGCTATATATTACCATTTACTGCTCTATATTGTCATTTTCTGCTCTATATTGTCATTTTCTGCTCTATATTACTATTTACTGCAATATATTACCATTTACTGCTCTATATTGTCATTTTCTGCTCTATATTACTATTTATTGCTATATATTACCATTTACTGCTCTATATTGTAATTTTCTGCTCTATATTACTATTTACTGCTATATATTACCATTTACTGCTCTATATTGTCATTTTCTGCTCTATATTACTATTTACTGCAATATATTACCATTTACTGCTCTATATTGTCATTTTCTGCTCTATATTACTATTTACTGCAATATATTACCATTTACTGCTCTATATTGTCATTTTCTGCTCTATATTACTATTTACTGCAATATATTACCATTTACTGCTCTATATTGTAATTTTCTGCTCTATATTACTATTTACTGCTATATATTACCATTTACTGCTCTATATTGTCATTTTCTGCTCTATATTGTCATTTTCTGCTCTATATTACTATTTACTGCAATATATTACCATTTACTGCTCTATATTGTCATTTTCTGCTCTATATTACTATTTATTGCTATATATTACCATTTACTGCTCTATATTGTCATTTACTGCTCTATATTACCATTTACTGCAATATATTACCATTTACTGCTCTATATTGTCATTTTCTGCTCTATATTACTATTTATTGCTATATATTACCATTTACTGCTCTATATTGTCATTTACTGCTCTATATTACCATTTACTGCTATATATTACCATTTACTGCTCTATATTGTCATTTACTGCTCTTTATTACCATTTACTGCTCTGTATAACCCCACAGTGCTCTATTTTACCATATAATGCTATTTATTACCACACAATGTTCTAAATTAACATTTACTGCTCTATATTACAATATACTGCTCTATATGACCATTTACTGCTATATATCGCCATTTACTGCAATATATTACCATTTACTGCTCTATATGACAATTTACTGCTCTATATTGTCATTTTCTGCTCTATATTACTATTTACTGCTATACATTACCATTTACTGCTCTATATTGTCATTTACTGCTCTATATTACCATTTACTGCTATATATTTCCATTTACTGCTCTATATTGTAATTTAGTGCTCTATATTACCATTTACTCCCCTGTATTACCCCACAGTGCTCTATTTTACCATATAATGCTATTTATTACCACACAATGTTCTATATTACCATTTACTGATTTATATTACCCCCTACTGATCTATTATAGCCCACAGTGTTCTATTGTGGCATACTCTGCTCTATTTTACCATTTACTGCTGTATATTACCACATATTGCTCTATATTACCACTTATTTGCTCTAAATTATCTTACGGCGCTCTATTTTACCATACAATGCTCTATATTACCCAGCACTATTCTATATAACCATATAATGCTATTTTTTACCATACACTGCTGTATATTACCACTTACTGCTCTATATTACCATTTACTGCTCTGTTTTACCCCACTGTGCTCTATTTTATATAATGCTATTTATTACCACACAATGCTTTATATTACCATTTACTGCTCTAAATTACCACTTTGCTCTATATCACCACTTATTTGCTCTAAATTACCCCACAGTGCTCTATATTACCATATAATGCTATTTATTACCACACAATGCTCTATATTACCATATAATGCTATGTATTACCACACAATGCTCTATTTTACCATTTACTGCTCTATATTACCACTTACTGCTCTATATTATCACTTACTGCTTTATATTACCGCTTACTGCTCTATATCACCACTTATTTGCTCTAAATTACCGCACAGCTCTCTATTTTACTATATTACGCTTTATATTACCCAACACTGCTCTATATTACCATATAATGCTATTTATTAGCACATAATGCTCTATTTTACCATTTACTGCTTTATATTATCGCTCATTGCTTTATATTACCCCGTACTGCTCTATATCACCACTTAAATGCTCTAAATTACCCCACAGTGCTCTATTGTACCATACTATACTTTATATTATCCAACACTGCTCTATTTTACCATATAATGCTATTTATTACCACACAATGCTCTATATTACCATATAATACTATTTATTACCACACAATGTTCTATATTACCATTTACTGCTCTATATTATCACTTACTGCTCTGTATTATTTACTGCTGTATTTCACCTTTCTTTACTCTATATTACAATATATTGCTTAATGTCACCTACACTGCTACAGCTTACACTAGCTTATATGACCTTATGCTTCTCTATATTACCATATACTCCTCTGTTTCATGTAAATTCTCTATTACTTTATATTGCTCTGTATTATCATATACAGCTCTTTATACTGCTTAACATTACCCTATACTAATCTACTCTAACATTACCATATACAGTTCTACTCTATTACCATATACATATCACTAAACTAACATTATATCATTTTTGAGATATAGATTGCAATGTACACACCATGATTTGAATTATTCTATTTATAAAGTATTTCTTATTTTAAAATGATTAAGGGGATTTTGTTGGTGCATCTGCAAATAAAATATAGCACTGATTATAAGCATAGATAGATATGATATTGCAAAGATGTTCGACAGAAGTCCAACAACTGAATATAAAGAAATTGAATAACAAATTGAATAATGATGTCACTGTATAGTCTTTATCAAATAAATTAATAATTTATATTTATTTATAGTAACAATTTCTTGTGCACGAATGCTTTAAACTGTCTTGAAATGTTCACAGTCATTTTGCATCCTCCACATGCAGTTAAAAAAAATGTTGACTCTATGATTGGTAGACTATCAACTTCATGTTTTCTGAACTGTGGATCTATTCATCTACAATGCAGAGTCCACATTGAACATCCTTGAGATATAACTATTGTACTATTGTATCACATTTCAATATCAATGCAGAAACAATAGACTCTGAAAGCCCACTCTGTATCATGACACACAGCTCTTTATTACTTTATATTGCTATAAATTGATCTAAATATCACCCTGCTGCTTTACAGTACTTCTCAGTGCTCAGCATTACCCCACACACCTCTATATTATCCCACAGTTCTGCATTATATCACAATATGCTGCCCACACACATTCTCTCTTCTGTACATGGCGCTGTGAAATGAATCTGTGTGTGTTCACCGACTCTGACAGGTAAGAAAGAGCGTAAATCGGACTGTGGAGAGTGGCAGTGGAGTGTGTGTGTGGCCAATGAGGGCGACTGCGGATTGGGAACCAGAGAGGGCACACGCACTGGCAATGACTGCAAACAGACCATCAAAACCCAGCGCTGCAAAATCCCATGCAACTGGAAGAAGCAGTTTGGAGGTGGGAAGCCACACTAACACACACTAAAAAATTCAGTGACACAAAGTCAAGACAACAAATATTTTTATGTTGCTTCAACTTATTTTAATAAGATAATAGGGCGACATGGTGGCGCAATGGGTAGCACAATCACCTTACAGCAAGAAGGACGCTGGTTGAGCCCCGGCTGGGTCAGTTGGCATTTCTGTGTGGAGTTTGCATGTTCTCTCCGTGTTTGCTTGGGTTTCCTCCGGGTGCTCCTGTTTCCCCCACAAGTCCAATGACGTGCTGTAGGGTAGAATTGGGTGGGCTAAATTGGCCATAGTGTATGTATGTGTATGGGTGTTTCCCAGTGATGAATTGCAGTTGGAAGGGCATCTGCTGCATAAAACATTTTCTGGATAAGTTGGCGGTTCATTCCGCTGTGGCGATCCCTGATTAATAAAAGGATTAAGCTAAAAAGAAAATGAATTAATAATAAGATAATCAGGTTTCGACTAAGTTTGGTAAGCTTTTTTACTTTTTTTTTTAGATTTATTTTTGGCCTTTTTGCGATGGGACAATGTTTAGACAGGAAGCAAAGTTGGAGAGAGAGGGGGGGAAATGTCCTTGAGCCGGGATTCAAACTCAGGACGCCCTGATGTGCTACTGCACCATATGGCGACGTGCTAACCACTAGGCTATTGTGCCGACTACTTTTTTTAAGTTATGCAAAGTTTAACTTAATATTTTGTAGCCAGTTTGATGTAAAATGGGATGATTACAAATTTTACTTAGTTTTAACTAAAAAATTTAAGGCAGCAATCATTTTTTTACAATGAAGGATACACACACACACACACACACACACTAGAGATGTAATGAGATGAAAATTTCATATGAGTATAGTGACCTGCTCGTCTACATCAAATAGTGGCATTGAAGTGCTGGATATTTAGCTGTTTTTATGTCATCGTGAGCCACCAGATATCGCTAAAGTAAAAGAAATATTTTACCTATAACATAAAAATAGCCATATCTTTACATAAACTTAAATATTGGAACAAAATCTTTTTTATATTATTTATTTTACCTGAGTGCTTCAAGACATGGCTAGTTTTTATAAGTTTACTATTTGGGCAAACAAAGTAAAATCCTCTTTATATCCAACTCCATAATTTGGCCCATAGAAAATGAATGGGTAATACACAAATAAAAAAAAACATATATTGTACTTTCAGAGGTATTTAAATAAACATTTTTAGCATGTAATATTTTTGCAATTCCAAAATACATTTATTGATCATTTTATTTTTTTAAAGGCAGTGATATGACATTTGTTTTTTAAAAAACATTTAAGTTCACATTTGAGACTTTCATGCCCAAAAATGTCCACTAGGGAAAGTTTAAGGGCTGCAGTATAAGGTATGCCTGAGGGTTAAGGTGTTCCATCAGTCTTTGCATTAAAAATAAACACACAAATAACGTTTTCAACTTTGCAGTTTGGTGAAAAACAACATGAACACAAATCGCTGCATTTTAAATTAGTTTTTTTATGTTATTTGGTGTACGTTGGATTTTGTGCTTTTATAGGTACATTGGATTTTCTTATTCGATGTATTGATTGTTTTGCCTGCACTTGAAAATTACCTCACAGGGATCCATATTTACCTTGTTTTTGACAAGTTGACAAAAATATCTTGTAGCAATTTTTCTTAGC
Organism: Danio aesculapii; assembly: GCF_903798145.1. Classification (NCBI taxonomy): domain Eukaryota; kingdom Metazoa; phylum Chordata; class Actinopteri; order Cypriniformes; family Danionidae; genus Danio; species Danio aesculapii. The sequence continues at coordinate 58,512,023 of NC_079438.1, forward strand.
AATTTTAAAATGTGATTTGTTGTTTAATTTTATCAAGTCAAGCTTTAGCTCAGTATTGTCAATACTTTGCGATACACACTTTAAATGAAAGGAATACAGTATACTTTAACCATATATTATATATATTATATGCAAGCATTTACTTTGCAGCTAATTGTTCATTCATTTTTCTTCAGCTCAGTCCCTTATTTATCAGGGGTCGCCACAGCGGAATGAACTGTCAACTATTCCGGCATATGTTTTACACTGCGGATGCACTTCCAACCGCAACCCAGTACTGGGAAAAATCCAAACTCTCATTCACTCTCATTCTTACTCCTTTATAAATCAGGGGTCGCCACAGCAGAATGAACCATCAACTATTCCGGCATATGTTTTACACTGCGGATGCACTTCCAGCCGCAACACAGTACTGGGAAAAATCCAAACTTTCATTCACACACACACACTCATACACTACGTCCAATGTGGTTCATCAATTCCCCTATAGCGCATGTGTTTGGACTGTGGGGGAAACCCAGCGACCTTCTTGCTGTGATGCCACAGTACTAACCACTGAGTGCTGCCCACAGCTAATTATTATGATTAGTTAATTTCAGTGTTACAGGATTTACAATGAGTTTTCAAAATAGCGATAATCAATCATGGTTTTAATGATAAGGAAAGTTTGAAATGATAATCGTACTCTCTGAAAGTTTACCGTGGTTTATCTTGAAAAATGGATATAATCACAACACACACACACACTGTGAATAATCCTGTGTTGAGGAGTAACAAGATTGAGATTCCCACAAAATTTTGTCCTCAGAAATGACACGACTGCAGAGAGAGCCAGAAACAAGCTGGCAGAATATGCCAAAGTGTGTGTGTGTGTGTGTATGTGTGTGAGCATATGCCACCTTCCCTTGGGATTTGTAGGTATGCACATAAACTATCAACAAACACTGAAACTGTGGGGTGTTTCTCTAAGAAGCCTCTCCCTGAGAGCCTGTAAGACACCGAATGAACATCAAAATCACAGACTTAATAAAACATGATCACACTAAATGTTGAGTGATGAATCCTCGCTGTATTTCTGTGTAGTTCAGCAGCCGTGTCAGTGTAGTTTAGCGTTGAAACGCTGCAGAATTTCTTCTCCGGAGTTATAAGAGCTCTATTTCACACCGGCCTCATTTTTTGAGGGTCTCGTTTCAGGACAGCGGCCATTCAGCCGGAGGGCTTCTGCATGTAATTACATTCTCTCTGCCTTTAAATATGTCATTAGAGACAATTTTGTGCTTGATTGAAGCAGTTTAACCCCCATCCATTCCAGCGGAGACCACGAGAAATCTCTGTGATGCATTGAAGGAGTGAATGATAGATGAAATGCACTGTAAAAATGCTTTTCTTACTGTGAGATTTTGTCTTGTTTCTAGTCCAGGTATAAAATCTAAATTATTCACTTTCTGTGTGTTTCAAATGTTTCCCAAAAGATATTTAACAGAGCAAGGAATATTTTTTCTTCTGGAGAAAGTCTTGTTTTATTTTTACTAGAATAAAAGCAGTTTTTATTTTTTTAAACCAATTTAAGGTCAATATTATTAGTGCCCCCTTTTTTATTGCATCTTTTCATTAACATTTTAACTATTTATCACAAAACACATTGAAACAAACCAACAGACAATGCCCATTTTAACAATGCAATGCTAAAGAAAAACAGAATAAATTATATATATACATGCATACATTCATGAATAATGAAATTATAATAAATAATAGCAATAATAATAATAAGTAAAGAAATAAACAATATGAAAATATATAAAAATAAAATAATAATAGTAAAATAAAATGCATAAATTCAATTATGACACAACATAACTCAAAATGCAGCTTAAAGAAATATCGATAAAATCCAAGTAAGGAGTCCAGGCTTGATTTAAAAAGTCTCAGTGGACATATGAATGACACAGGTAAATAATTCTAAGGGAATTTTTTCCCTAATAATATTGTGCCACCCTTTCAAGGATGAGGCTTTGTTCCAGTTTATCAGTATATTTTTTTCCTGGTCAAATAAACGATTAGTGAATTGGTCTGGCAAACGTCCAACCAAGAGACCTAAAATCAAAGACAATGTGTCCAACTGTAGCTGAAGTCCAAACATACGGCTCATAAAACGAACAACTTTTCACCAATAAGTTCTAATAACAGGACAATTCCATAATGAATGGGTGTAGTCTCTCACTTCCACCTTACGTATAACACGTAGTGGTGAATTACTTGAGTTAAACTTGCTCCTGAGAAGTGGTGTGATGTGTAATCTATGAGCAATTCACTTATTAGCCCCCTTAAGCAAGATTAGTTTTGGATTGTCTCCAGAACAAACCACTGTTATACAATGACTTTCCTATTTACCCTAACTTTACCCTAATTACCCTAGTTAAGCCTTTAAATGTCACTTTAATCTGAATACTAGTGTCTTGAACAATATCTAGTCAAATGTTATGTGCTGTCATCATGTCAAAGAGAACGGAATCAGTTATTAGAAGGCGTTATTAAAGCTATTATGATTAGCAATGTCTTCTCTCCTTTAAACAGAAATTAGGGGAAAATATAAACCTTTAACAGGAGGGCCAATAATTCTGACCTCAACTCTCTATCAAATATTAATAAATCAATGCGCTTTTCCAGAATTTGGTGCTTAAATCAAAGTTTCTTTAAATGGCAAGCAGCAAAGATGATCCACACTCACAGATTTATCAAATAATACAACAGGAGAAAAGAAAAAAAAACATTTTGGCTGACGAACACTGTTGAAGGCTCATAGATGTAATGTTTGTTTTTTTTCCTCCGACCGGCAGCACAGTGGCTCACACTATCACCTCAAAGCAATGTGTGTGTACTAATGTGGTGTATTAATTGCGTGTGTTTCTTCTGAGTGCTCCGGTTTCCCCCACAGTCCAAACACATGTGCTGTAGGTGAATAGAATAGACTAAATTGGCTGAAGTATATGAGTGTATGTGTGTGTGAACAAGAGAGTGCAAAACATATGCTGTACAAAAAATATGCTGAAATAGTTGGTGGTTCATTCCGCTGTGGCAACCTCTGATAAATAAGGGACTAAGCTGAAAGAAATTGAATGAGTGCAGACCATCTTTGCTGCTAGTATAGTTACCTAAAATTATTAAATAAAGAAACGTTTTCTAGGCAAGTAAACATAATTGTCTTGTTTGTTAGAAATAAGTCATAATTACAGGGTTCCCTCGGTCATGGAATTTTCTTGAACATCATGAAATTTTAAAAGCTTTATTCCAGACATCAAAAGTCAGACAATTACATATTTGTTTCATCCAGGTCATGAAAAATCAGGGAATTAAATTTTTTTGGTAATTTTAAGTTTTACTTTCTTCACATTTATCAAATCCCATTATTTATGTATTTTTTTCTGTAGTGTGTTTTTTATCATCTTATACGTAGTTCAGATATTTTTCACCGTCATTTCATTCCTTTTCCCTCTTAGAAACAGAAAAACAAATGCAATCATACGCTAAACCTCTTAAAATACTGTCTGTGTGTGCTGTTATTTGTTCAGTGCTCTGCATTTTTTAATGAGCCTAATTGGAGCCTAAAATGACTGAATTTTAGGTTGATTTTCTCCAAATTTGTGGCAATATTTATGCCATTTCTTGTTTTGCTGTGCAAATGTACCCAAAATTACACATTAAGATACCATAATGAAACTGTCACAGTCACCAGCGATTCAGGCTGTGCAGATCTCTGGTAAACACACAGATCGCATTAAACTACAAACCCGCCATTAAATGGACTACAAGATCCAGTCATGCACTGCACACACACACCTGCTCTAGGTCTCCATTGATTAGACTCACACAGCTGATGCTGCTCATCACCGGAACCTGGAACAGGTGTGTGTGAGCGGAGTGCATGTATGGAGTTGTAGTCCATAATGTGGCAGGCTTGTAGTTCTCCAGTGAACTGCGTGTTCCTCAGCGAACTGCAGCCGCTAAATCGCTGGTTATCATAACAGCAACTCAAAAGCATGTAAATAAATAAACATGAACCTGTAATTGAGGATGTTTTTCTTTAAAACAAACTAAACAATCTGCCAATGGGGTGAGCTAAATAATCTTGTTTTTGGTTTATTTTACTTACTTTAGTTATTTTAATCACCCCATTGTCAGATTATATTGTTTGTTTACAGGAATTTTAGCATATTATTTCTGAAAACAAAACTGTGGTTTGCTTGTCTAAAAATTGCTCCTTGATATAATAATTTTTTAGATATTTGGACTAGAAACAAGACAAAAACTCTACGCTAGAAAAGCATTTTTGCATTGTGGGAAGAGAGATAATATAAAGAAACCCTAGCATACTGTAGATCAGACCTTCTCAATTGGTTTTGCTTCAGGATCCAGATTTTACATTGCACGTCAAGTGCCAACCCAACACAAGACCTAAATTGTTTACCGTGTAAAATTGCATTTCGATGTTCTCATGCTCTCGGCAGCCAATAATTCACCTCACAAAGCAAACCGTGCTCTGCAACAAACCTCATTGTGAGTGAACCTGTATTTAATGTAGTCTGAGTTGTGTTTGCTTTTCCCTTGTGAAGTTTGCAACCCGTTTTACTGCTATAATCTGATGTACATCCGAGTGAAACAAGATATTCAATATAAAAAAGCGAGGTTTTGAACTTTGGGAGTTATTGCATGGTGAAAGTTTCCCTGTGTACTTCTGTTTCCTCAGAATAACATGATCTGATGAATCATTTACACTGAGAACAAAAACTTGTGTTAACCTTATATGGGATTCATATTTTCACATTTCAGGTCTGTTTGAATCTAAAGAATTGATCAATGTTTCATGCTGCAGGGTTTTGTCAGTAGTCGTACATTCATTTATACATGTCCAGTGCCAAACGTGTTTTAGAGATATGGAAAAAAGGTTCATTTACTGATATAATTTCCAATTTATTAATGTAATTTACAAAAATATTATGTACAGATTTGATTCTGAAACATGTTTGTTTTGATTTTGGATTTTAGGTGTATTTTTATGTCCAGTTGTATGCCAAACCCAAACACTCTTGTGTGTTTTGTCCTGCGCAGGTGAGTGCAAGTATGATTTCCAGGCATGGGGAGAGTGTGATTCTACCACAGGAATGAAGACTCGCACTGGAGTGCTAAAGCGAGCGCTGATGGATGCTAACTGTCCAAACACCGTCAGCGCCACCAAACCCTGTGGCAAACCCAAGACCAAGATGCAAGGTACAGCAACACAGTTACGACCCAAAATCCCTAATATGGATCATTCAAATCATCAAAAGCATTAGCTGAACACAAAAATACACCAGACGCTTAAAATTGTCGTCCTTGTGATTTGTGATTTAAATGTTGAAATTAAACACAAGAAACACAGAAGAAATTTAGCAAACCAAATACAACATTAAGCAGATAGGGCAGCTTAAGATCTTACCTATACTCCCTTAAAAATCATAAAACAGATGAGTCTTCCAGGCCACTGCTTACATCGATGGACTAAATAAATAATATCGTGACTAAGAGAAAATATCTGCTACCTGTTACAATGTAAATAAAGTATAAAAATTAAGCATACAAACAAAGTAAGTAACGAAGTAAAATTTCAGACTACTAAAGAATCGAAAATAGATTATGAGTACAACGAAAAAATAAAGTTAACAAGAGAGAGAGTTTTCAGTCACACAACCTGTGAAGAGTCAAAAAGACACTGGCATCTCCATAGAAGTGTAGCACAATCCCCATATTTCCATCTGTTTCATGATTCTATAAATATTTGGAGCACATATCGACAGAACAAAACAGAGATATGATCACAAACTAAATCGTGATCCATATACTGCATTCACCCCCACATATAGATCATTTAAACTTGTCATGTCCCTGTCAGAGCTTCAATTCAGTGATGTTTACATTTATCTTGTGGATATTCCTCAGTGATTTAGTCACTGATGACGGCGTTATAGCATGTAAGTGTCTGCTTTTATATTTGGTATCGGTTTGCTTAGAGCATAGGTCACAAACTCGATTAAGCTGCGGTCACACTTGACTTTTCGCCCCATAGACTTCCATTCATACGCACGCGAATGCGTCAGACCGGAAACGCAGGGTCATGCGTTAAGTTTCGGAGTTTACTGCGGTGCAAAGTTCAAGCTTGGTGAACTCTGACCTGCGAAATCGCATCACTTGACTGCGTGAGACCAATCGAGGATTAAAACACGACCTCTCTGTAAAGAAATTTAAAAGATGAAGCAATCGCTCGCTTTTGTTAATGTCTAACCATCTTGTTTAAACCCGCCCCTTTTCGCAGCACCGCACGACAGAATTTCGCACCCACAAAGCCCAGTGTGACCGTAGCTTCACTAGAGGGCCGCAGCCCAATTTTGCTCTAACCTTAATCAAACACAGCTGATCCAACTAATCAAGGTGTTCAAGACTATAGAGCCTATTAAGCAGGTGAGAGTTGGAGGTGGTTATCCAGAGACAAAAAAGAGACATCACACACAGTCCATGACATAGTGGTCAGCGGGAGGTAGTCTTTCCTCTAAGGTTGTGACGTCCTGTGAAAACTATCAATTGATGCCGTCTACTTTAAATACAGGGAATTATCTTCTTGCAGCTTCACCTATTAACTCACACAAAAAGGTAATGCCCAAAAACAACAGTCTACGAAACAGACCCACATAACATCACACATACAGTAAGTAGTAGTAGCTAATATTTATTTGTATAGAACCTTTCAAGAGCAAAGTTCTTCACAACAACATTGTAGGATGAGAATCCTAAAACCATACAAATACATACATGCACACATAGACAGAGCAGAAATGAAACATAAGCAAGTGTGAATAGATGAGCTGCTTTTTAAAATGGTAAAAAAACATTTGATATAAATATCTCAGATTTCTACTAGAGTTGTGTAATTGCAGCATCTCACTTATATATTCGCTCTAAACACCACGACATGCATTTTAAAATTAATTCTACATTTGACTGAGCCAGTGTAAAGACATTAAAATTGGAGTTACATGACATCTGTTTGAGTTTAAAGCTTAGCAGCAGTGTTTTAAACTTCTTGTGCGCATTTCAACAGGGTGTCCTGGGGGTCTTAAAGTCTTAAAATGTCTTAAATTTCAAAGACAAAATGTCTTAAATTTACTGAAATTTTGTGTTGTATGTCTTAATTTTAAACAGGTCTTAATTTTCCTCTGTAAAGTTACCCAGTCATGCCGACCACTCACCTATAGGGGTGTAATTATCTTTCTTACAATAACTTTTATTTGCATAAATTTAGTTTATTATAGTTTTATAAATATTTTAACTAGATTTAGCTTGTTTTGACATTTAAAATATGTGGTTAAGATATAACTAAGTTGAAATTGTTTCGATGACGCAAGTTAAAATCTTTTTTACTGGCCCAAACATGCCATTAGAAAAAATCCTTAGCGTTTAGCCTTGTATAAGTCTGAAATTTTCTTCATGATGGTCTTGAAAAGGTATTAAAAATGTGACTTTGAGAAATCTGCAGAAACTCTGTTTAAACATGAATTGCTTAGATCGGTAAGAAGGGAGTGGACGAGTGGAAATGAATGCGTATATGGTCATTTCCATCTCCTGATTAGACACAATTGATTTCAATTTTGTAATATTTCTTAGCTGATCAAAACAGTTTTGAACCAGGTAATTGACATGTTGACCCGTTGATACAGTAAACACGCCAACCTGATTTCAGCAGGTAGGACATGTTCCTGGGGTAACATCTATGTTGATCCTGGAACAACATTCCGATCAGGCAATCAGAATTCAGGACTATGTTTACTGTTTATGTTTAAGCTTACGGGTAAGATTATGCACTTCCACATTATTATTATTATTATTATTAACTTTTATTCCTCTCTGATTTTGGGAATAATTTACAGTTATGGTTGGGTTTAGGGGTAAGGAATAGGTGTTGATTACATTTTCAAACAAAAATTATGTTCCAGGAACAACATAGATGTTAATCCAGGACTTCATCGTACTTGGCAAAATCATGACATGCCAGTAAACACATGCAAAGACACACTGACCCTGCAGTGTATTGTGTCCTTCAATGCAATGTGCTCAGCCTGAATAAAGCAGAAGCAATATTATCTGATGTGATTACGCTGCTGAAACTGTATTTACAATGAGGGAAGACACCACAGGTGAGCACAGTGCAAATATTAATCAGCACACTTCCAGAGTTGATTAATCACAGTACATTAGGGTGGTTGTTTTGTTTTACAAGTTTAGGCAATGTTGTTTAAATATGCAGACAAGGCATTAAATAATTAAGTAGGCTCTAATTTGCATACTATTCCAGGACAGAAATCTGAACTTAAGAGAAACATTGTTTAATATTGTTAAGATATTGGTATTGATATAAATTTGGTGTAGTTATCAGAATATAGATAGTAATTAAACTCTATTTTAGTAACAATCATCATCATTATTATTAATATTATTATTAAAATACCATTTTTTTCATTTCCTAATAAATAATAAATATAAATTTTCATTTTTTAATAAATCGCCTCATTATTTATTTATTTGATTTATATATGATATTACAATACGTGTTTTACAATAGAATATGGAGTATTATAATATTTGTAAAGGAAACATAGGACCAATATGTGTCATTTACTTATATTTCAAATAATATGGAAAGCAAATGCATGTTTTTACCAAAACTAATATTGCACTTTTTTTTTTTTGAATGCGTGTAAAACAAAATAATTTGCAGAAAAAAATGATAGGGTTCTTCTCTAAAGAAGTTGTTACCATCCTGTTTAAAGTGTCATTATGGGCGTTTTACGTTAAGACTAACGTGGTTCAAACGATGGATATGCTACAGAGAAACTACGGGTTTTGGGAAACACTCGTCACTACATCGTTCTTTTCCCAAACGATGCATCGTAGTATGATAGTTCAGCCGCAAGTTACGTCGTTGTTTGGGAAATACACTACAGATTATAGATAAAAATTAAACTAATTTTCTGTGTATTTAATCAGAATATAGATGCCAATAAATGAAGTTTGGTGTGTGTAATCAGAACATAGGTGCCAACTTAAAAAAAATGTAATGTGTATATATATGTCGAAATGAACAAAAGTGTAAAGTGTGGTGTGTGTGTAATAAACAGAAGTGTGTTTAGACTGCAGGACAGTGAGATGGGAAGGTTACACTGAAATATTGATCAATAAGGTCTCTCTCTCTTGGGCTGAAGTGCAGAAGACTGTAAAGACTCTATTAAAGTTTAATAAATGTGATGCTTTTCCAGTGAATCGGTGCTAAAGGCCACAGACGGCTGCATCTGCTCATTGTTGTGCGTCACTTTGTTATAAAGTGAACGCGTAGAGAAGTTTGGCAGGACATGTATGTTACTGCGGTATTTTTTAATGCTACTGTCACCCGGTGATGAATCGCTCGCTCTGTAATATTCCTCATTTGTAAGTCGCTTTTGATAAAAGCATCTGCTAAATGAGGAGATGCAAATGTAAACGCTGGCAACAATTCAGGCTAATCAAAGGAAATTCATCTTAATCTTCTGCCAGCATCGTTTTTCAATCTGAAAGTTGCAGATTTAATTTCCCGCTGCAAAAACAGACGAGAAACATATGCATTTGTTTTTGCTGGAGAGCTTAATTATGTTGCCATGTGATGAAATGGCCAGTGAGAAGATGCCAGTAGGAGATGACATTCAAGAACAGATTTTGGTGTTATTATTAACCAGCATTAAAGCGCTGTAATAACGATTGCCAAGATCTCAGAGGATGCTGAAAAAAGGAAAGGAAAGAAGTAAAGAGCAGAAGGACGAGGAACTGTAGGGAGATGGATTTGGCTGTAATAGATGTGACGCTCTTATAAACTCCTCTAATTTATCAGGATTTAGTCTTGAGCTCGAGAGCTGCTGCTGAGTTTAAAGAGTGAATCCATCATTAAACTTCAGGTGGAGCAGAATGACTAAACATTTACACTGAAACTGTTTACACACAGAGTACATTTCACAAATAATTACAAAGAAATGTCAAGCGCTATGTTGAATTAAACATGACATTCTACTGCAGTAATCCAAGACATACTTTATTCATCTTTATTTACTTCAAATAATATTGTGGGGTTTTAATAAAACCCCCCCAAATAATAATCTGGGTTTTTTACTGAACACCAAGGCTGGATTTGATGTATTGAAATGCTTTGTGTTATTATTTTAAGGTACAACTCTTACTTTTAACAACCAATTAACCAATAACAGCTCAGTAAATCCCTAATTTGCTTTGTATTAGTAGCTGTTAGGATAGTAGGCGTGTTCAGATTGGATTAGGGGTATAGAATAAGATATAGAATTAAATGAGATGGATTTTAATTAGCAAATAGAATAAATATTACAAATGTTAACTTTAACAGTGGTTAGCATTGTCACCTCACAGCAAGAAGGTCACTGGTTCAAGTCCTGGCTGGGTCAGTTGGCGTTTCTGTGTGGAGTTTGCATGTTCTCCCCGTGTTAGCGTGGGTTTCCTCCCCCACAGTCCAAACACATGCGCTATAGGGGAATTGATTGTCCGTAAATTGTCCGTAGTGTATGTGTGTGAATGCGAGTGTGTATGGGTGTTTCCCAGTACTGGGTTGCAGCTGGAAGTGCATCTGCTGCATAAAGCATATGCTGGATGTTACAACCCTATGGTTGTCTTGTCTCATCTGTTTCTCTGCTTTGCCTTGAACACATCTAATTGGCCACTTCCAGCTTGCTTGTTCCTGATTGGCCTACAGTGTTTTCATAGCCATGATACAACTTCCTTGGCAGCCATCTTATTTTTGGTCACTTGCTTTGGGTTTTTTGAAAAGTTTGTATGTGGTATGGTGCAGAGTTTTTGAATGTTAAGATTGTAAATGTTGAGATTTGAGAGTAAGGTTTGTTGCGTGTGACTACTGAGATTTTATTGATATTTGTGAGTACTTTTTGTTTTGGGTTTGCTTTGTTTATGTTAGTGATGGTGAAATGAAGCTTTCTGAACCAGTGAAGCGCTCGACTCAATTGTATCGGAAAAAGATTCGTTACTCGAAGCTTTCTAAATCAGTGCTCTATGAGGACCTCTTCTGGTTAAAGTGTGGGAAAGCACGGTGTTGCAATAATGTCAAATGTTCACAACTGACCAACTCATTCATGTAGTAATACAACATCAGTAATATAAACAAATAACTTAATTACTGTAGTTTTTACACACAAGGTATGTTACATTACACCATAGATGACTGTAGTAAAATCCAAGGTATTCAAAAGTATTTACATTTATCGTATTCCAACTAGTCCTTCACCCACTCACTCGTTCCAACCGGTGAGTCCTGCATGGGAGGCGAATGCTCTAATGAGGAGGCTACGGGAGTGATGCTTTCAGGCTGCACTCGCCAGCTGGCCTCCGTTAAACACAATACTACGATATGCAGTGGTTTTCTTTAAAGATAGTTGTAAAAAATACGCTTATACTCTTTAGTATGTTTCAAAACCATTTTACTATTAATTACTGTTGTATTGTAGTTTAATTAGTGGTGTGTGGGACCGGTGCAGTGCTTTGAAACAGTAGAAACGTGTGTAATCGACGCCTAATCTCTCGCTATACACTACTAACCCATAGGGGTGTTTAAACCTTTGAATCAAAATTGGAAGCAGTCACGTGGGTATAGGCGAAAATGAAGCTTCGGATGTCACTGATCACGTGATGATGGCTAAACGAATCAAGCTCCGGTACACTGCTTCACTGCCAGATGTATCGTTTTTTGATGCATACTTCGAAGCCTCGGCACACGTCACATCACTAGTTTATGATACTTTGTTCCATTGGCTTGTTTGACCTTTTTGCCTGCTGGCAATGATTTTTGGATTGTCGCTTAAATATGGTTGCCTGTTTTGTAAATAGTTTGTAAATAGTGTATATATATATATTGGGATAGTAAAGTTGCAAGTTCATTCCGCTGTAGTGACCCCTGATAAATAAAGGGACTAAGCCGAAGGAAAATGAATGAATGAACAAGTATGTTAACAAGTAATTTGGTGATCTGCACAAGATGCAGCACAACAGAAACATTTAAATACCAGCCATTCAGAAGCAGAGTATTGCACTGCACTCCAAAGAAATGGTAAGCCTTATAATCTAATTAATGCATATTAAACCTCTTTAACCTTACTAAAAGTAAACCTGAGCGACTGATGTTTGTTGGTTTGCGCTGAGTCAGAGTTAAAACTATCGGTTATGTTTATTTTGTGTTCAAGATCTAGGGTGAACTCTCTGCTGCGGCTTTCAGTAGTACACTGCAAGAAAATGCTTCTCTTACGTCTTGTTTCTAGTCCAAATATCTGAATATTCTTAAATAAAGAAGTAATTTCTGGACAAGCAAAACATATTGTCTTGTTTTGAGAAATAATAAATCAAAATGAAGTGAGTTTTTCCCTTAAAACAAGCAAAATAATCTTATGTCAAAAGGAAAAAAAAGATTATTTTGCTCACCCCATTGGCAGATTATTTTGCTTGTTTAACTTTTTGTAAATACATTTAGGGATTCTTACTGTTTTACTGACCTGATAAATTCAGCATTTGGTGAACAGAAGAAACTAAAAACATTTTTAATCATAATTATTCTCAACAATTAACTTTAATTGTATTTAAACCTCTGAACTAGCAATATCTGAGCAATACTGGTGTTCCTCTGGGACTGTGGGAGTGTGTGCGTGTGCGCATGTGTGTTGTATATTTGTAGGTGATGTGTATTTGTGCCCTTTTCACTGTGCCAACAAACAGAGGACAGTGATTAGAAACTCCCTAGAAAGTCCCTGCAGATGGAAACTGGAAACACACACACACACAGGGTGAGATGGGCGTCGTCGCCTGGGTCTGTTTGAGGTGATAAGAGCGTCAGCAGAGAGGATTGTGGGGTTTGGTAGAGGGTGCCACTGTCACAGATGGATGAACGGAGACTGGTAAACAGGTAAACACACACACAGTAAATCTCACCTGTACAGTGTGTGTGTGCTGCGATAGGGCAGGCTGGAAGGACATCACATCACTCACATGCTGCAAACTATATTATTTTGTCTTGTTTTTCAGTAAAACATCTAAAGATTCTTAAACATTGAACACATTTTAATCTGTTTTTAATCATGTTTATTCTTTGTTGTTGTTTTTTTCTTATACTTATATTTTATGTGGGTGGCTCAGTGGTTAGCACTGTAAGAAGGTCGCTGGTTCGAGTCCCGGCTGGCCCAGTTGTCATTTCTGTGTAGAGTCTCCATGTTCTCCCCGTGTTGGTGTGGGTTTCCTCCTGGTGCTCCGGTATCCCCCACAGTCCAAACACATGCGCTATAGGGGAATTGATTAACTAAACTGGCCGTAGTGTATGAGTGTGTGTGTGTAATTGAGTGTGTATGGGCGTTTCTCACTACTGGGTTGCGGCTGGAAGGGCATCCGCTGTGTAAAACATGCTGGAATAGTTGGCGGTTCATTCCGCTGCGGCAACCCCTGATAAATTTAGGGACTAAGTTGAAGGAATATGAATGTATTTTATGTCTCTTATTTATTTATTTTCTTATTTTTCTTATTTTTATTTAAAGTCTCTTTTATTTATTTATTTTCTTATATTTATTTTAATGTCTCTTTTATGTAAAGCACTTTAAGTAAATTATGTAAAGTAACTCACCACTTTTTAATTCCCCTTGCGTCTAAAATGTGCTGTAAAAATAAACTCGCCTTGCCTAAATCAAGATTAATTTACTGGAGAAGCCGAATGACAGAATAAGCAAGAACACACACATCTGGCAGTGGGGTGAGGAAATAAATAGTTTATTTTTGTTTAATTTAAGTCATTAAAAAAATTAGAAAACTGTCATAAAGACACTCTAGCACATTTATAATCATTATAAACTACTCAACAGCACAATATCCAGAAGCATTGTTTATAACTAACAGCACAGAGAGCCCTGATTGTGTTGTTGTTGGTGATAGTTTCAATCATTCAGATATAATATTTCATAAACTAAGATCAGTAATATTATATTAATTATTATTGTCACTATTTTGCTAGTGTTTAGATGTGGATGGCATGGTGGCTCAGCAAGAAGGTCGCTGGTTTCTGTGTGGAGTTTGCATGTTCTCCCCGTGTTGGTGTAGGTTTCCTCCAGTTGCTCTGGTTTCCCCCACAGTCCAAGCATATACGCTATAGGGGAATTGATGAACTAAATTGGCCCTAGTGTATGAGTGTGTGCATGAAT